>NC_142262.1:1695000-1855000 GCF_052056855.1 Sturnus vulgaris
GAAAACCCAGCCTGAAGTTTTCCTCTTACTAAAAAAAAACCAAAAAAACAAAAAAACCCAAACCTTGGTGACATTTGTTGGAAATTCTGGGAGTGAGTGGCTCATGAATTCCACTGCAGGTCTGTAAAAGCAGCCCAGCTCCTGGAACCAGGGCTCTGATCCCCACTTGGAGAAGGGGGAAGCTCCACAATTCCAGGGATTTGAATGTCAAATTCAGATTAAAATCGGGAGGATTTGGAGCTCCTGGCATGGAGGGAGGGTCCCTTTGGGTGAGGAGGATTTGTTTAGTGGAGGAAAACTTTAATCTGCTGGATTAAAAATTTAGTGGAGGAAAACTTCTAAATCTGTGAAAAATTCCTGATGGAGATTCTCTGCTCCTGGAAATCCATGGATTTTTTAGCCCATTTTGGTGGGACCAGGATGGATTTTAGCCAGGGAGTGTAAAAGCCACCAGGGCTTGGCTGCCTGGCAAAGGAGAAGCTTTGTGGAGACCACACAATGCAAAAGATGCACACAAAATCCATAAAATCCACAAAATCCATAAAATCCACAAAATCCATAAAATCCACACAATCCATGTGATCCACAAAATTCACACAATCTACAAAATTCACAAAATTTACACAATCCACAAAATCCACACAATCCAAACCATCCACACGACCCCACACAGTCCACACCATCCAGAAAATCCACACAATTCACACAATCCCACACAATTCACACCATCCACATTATCCACACCATCCATCCAATCCAGAAAATCCAGAAAATTCACACAATTCACATTATCTCACATTTTGCTTGGGAAAGCTTTTCCCCATGATTTTATCCCAAAACCAAAACAGATTCAGTGTTTCTGCTCCCTGTTCAGAGTTTTTTGTCTCCTTGGCATTTCCAAAACTCTCCCAGAGAGTGAAGGGGCATCATTCAATTCTCAATTCACACCTCAAACTAAAATCATTTCATTTGGGAAGAATTAACGTGGCCTCTTCCAACCTTTTCAGTTCAACCTCCCTCATTCCTGCTCCCAATGGCTTTGTTTGGGTCCACTCAGAATCTGTTCTTTTGGAAATTTGGATTTAGATAATAATAATATTAATAATAATATTAATAATAATAATAATTTAATGTTTTTAGTCAGTCACAGGGAGACTTTTTGCAGACATAAAAGTGTTCAGACATCCCTTTGTTGGGTGCAGGTGAGCAGGTTGATGCTGGTTGATGTTTTCAGTGCCCACCAGGGGCTTTTTGCTCCTTTTAAAGGAGAAAAAGCAACTCCAGCAGCTGCTGAGGGAGCTGAATTGTTCCCCAAAATTTTGTTTGGTTGGTTGTTTTTTTTTTTTGTTGTTTTGTTTTTTTTTGTTTTTTTTTTTTTTTTTTGGTTTTTTTTTTTTTTTTTTTTTTTTTTTTTTTTTGGTTTTGGTTTTTGGTTTTTGGTTTTTTTTCTGGAAAAAACTCCACACCAGGAGCTGCTCTGCTCCTGGGAGAAAAAAATCAAACCCTGAAGGCAACCTGAGAGAGAACATCCCAAAAATCAGCCTGGCCAAGGAGCTGTCAGAGCTCTGAGAGTGCTGAGATGGAGCTGCTGGTGCAATAATCAATCAATCAATCAATCAATCAATCAGGGAATAAACAGCCAAATAAATCAGGGAAAGAATGAAGGAAATGGAGGAACTGGCCTGGTAGCTTTGCCCCAGTGGGTCACCCCAAGGCACTCTGGATATCCAGCATGGAAAGCCCAATTTGGAGCTGGGATGTGGCAACGGGGAAGCCCAGCTGGATTTTGGGGCTGGACTGGTCACAAACCTTCTGGAATTGGTCACAAACCTGGAATTGGTCACAAATCTTCTGGAATTGGTCACAAATCTTCTGGAATTGGTCACAACCCTTCTGGAATTGGTCACAAATCTTCTGGAATTGGTCACAAACCTTCTGGAATTGGTCACAAACCCTTCTGGAATTGGTCACAAATCTTCTGGAATTGGTCACAAATCTTCTGGAATTGGTCACAAACGTGGAATTGGTCACAAATCTTCTGGAATTGGTCACAAATCTTCTGGAATTGGTCACAAACGTGGAATTGGTCACAAACCCTTCTGGAATTGGTCACAAACCTGGAATTGGTCACAAACCCTTCTGGAATTGGTCACAAACCTTCTGGAATTGGTCACAAACCTGGAATTGGTCACAAACCCTTTTGGAATTGGTCACAACCCTTCTGGAATTGGTCACAACCCTTCTGGAATTGGTCACATTTCTGAAGGATGAGGGGAAGAAGAGAAACCACGAGTGAAACCCGACCCAGCACCACAAATAACTCCAAAGGGAGCCCAAACCTCGGCGTTTTGGGTTCTCTCTCTCCCCTGCCCTAAATCCTTTTCCTGTTTTCCTCAGCCCCAAAACACGTCAGAGATTCCCAGGAGACTTTTCTGCCCTGGGATGGCCTCGTGCTTCCTGCAGGGCTGGCTCTGTCTGCTCCCTCATCCTCAGGGTTTTTACTCTCTGGCTCTCCCTGTAAATCCCCAATTTTCCCACTGGGAATTCGATTTCCTGGGAATTCATCCCAGGCAGGCGTTTGCTCCCAGATATTCCCTCTGCCCCCTTTGCCAGGTGCACGTTTTGTATGGAATTATTTGAAATTTGTCACTTCATTCCCATTTTTCTGTCCTCAAGGAAAGCAAGTCCATCAGCATCAGGTAGAGAATTTGCTCTCCCCTCCCCAACCCAGAAGTTTCTCTCCAGATTTATTTATTTATGTTCATTTGGCCTCATTGTCCCAGATATTCCCTGCCCCTACAGTAGGGAATCACTTCTGGAGCAGTTTTGGGAATTTTAGCAGCCAAGGTGAACATTTTAGAGCACCAATTTTCCTAAAGCCTGGTATCCCTGTGATTTTTTTGAGGGGGGGGGAAAAAACCCCAAACAACCCAGGTGTTTTATCACAACAATTGTTGTTTTCTGCACTGTGGTCACTGCCTGGACTGGGACACTTGGGAAGGTTCAGATTCCCAGGAATTCTGTCAGCACTGATGTGATTTCCCCACATGCCAGGATCCCACTGCCCCCCACCAGCTCTCCTGGAGCTCCCAGGGTGTTGTTCCATGGAATGTATATAATCCATATAAACCTTCCAGATCCGGGAAATCTCCCTGCACTGGGGCTGCCATTGTTCCACTCAGACACACCACAAACCTCACAGAGTCTGTGGTTGATCCAGCCCAGTGCACTCAGACGTGTTCCTTTCCAAGCAGCCCTTGGACATTCTGGAATGCACAAAATTCCTGAGCTGCCATTCCCAGGGGAGAGCCCTCGCTCACCTGAGGAGCCCTGGAGCACCTCAGCTACCCTGAAACCCAGGTGGAGTTACTGTGAACTTGGAAATGTTAAAATGGACTCTTTACCCAGCCCTTTGGGTTATTAAAATAATAAAAAAATTCTGCTTCTTAAAAAAAAATAAGATGGTTTGGAATGGAAGGATTTTTTTTTTTTTTAATTGGGGTTTTCGTTTATTAAACAGAATAATGCTTAAATTCTGTGCCTGCAGACCAGTCCAGGACTGAGAGAAATTTTGCATCCCTCAAGTCACTTGGAAGCAGAATTGGCTGCAAATCTGGGAGTTTTTCATCAGAACATCCCCACTGAAGCACTTTAATCAGATTTTTTTTGTCCAGGAGCATTTCATAATCAGAGTGAAGGTGCAGATACCTGACCCATAAAATAATTAGATTCTGTTTGCTTCCCTCATGAAGGACAGCAGCAAGTGGATTGATTTGGCAGCTGAAAATCCAGCTTGAGTTGGCAAATTGGGGATCTTCTCTTTTATTTCCTGCCTCCTGTGCAGTACAACAACTCCTTCTCCACCCTGCATTCCCCACCTGGAAAACCCAAAATGTTTTCATGGCAGTTTTGTTGAAAACAAAACTAAAAACTAAAAACTCCAGAGTTGCTCAGGTGGTGGTGTGGGGCAGGGATGGAGGTCCTGCAAACCTCAGGTGGCCAGACAGAAATTGCCCTCGGGACAGCAGAGCCTCAGGAAGCTGCTGGAGCTGAAATAAACACTCGGAGCAGTTGCTTGGACACCCTCCTGGACAAACCTGCAAAACAAGGGTGGAAACCTCGTGAGCTGCTCCGTGCCCAGGTTGGAAATAGGAAATTCTGCTTCATGGTGTTACAGCTCCTCTCCTCATGACCGTGACTCAGGAGAACAGAAAAAAAAAAAAAAAATAAAATAAAAATCAGATGGGGGCAGTGGAGATGGACACCCCTCCCCAGAAAGGATTTCAGGGGTGAATTTGGGCAGGAATCTTGGAGGCTGAGGCAGGGCACGAAGCCTCCCTGCTGCAAACCTGCACTGGCTTCTCCCTTATCACATCTGACCTTTCATTTATTAAATCCTCCAGGATCGAGTTGCTGGCCTGGGTCTGGAGCAGGAGGTGGGACCTCCATTGCTGCTTAGTCTTTCTAGGAAAACGGGCACGTTGGAAAACACTGGGATCCTTAATTGGCCTCATTAAAGACTCTGGCCATCTGGACCTCACTCATTCTAATTAGTCATCAATAGGGCGGTGATTTAGGCATGAAAAGCAGGGGGGGGAAAAAAAAAAAAAAAAAAAAAAAAGCCACCTCCACTGTGTCAGCTCTGCCTTTACTCAGCTTTTACCCAGCAGGCTGGAGGGGATGATGTGCTCCCGACAGCAGCTCCGCTTTTGGCAGGGTCCCTCCACCCCAGAGCCTGCAGAGGATGGAATTAAATGTGGCAAAGAAATGAGGAAGATGTGATCACCCCGCCCTGCCCTTGTCAGCCAGGCTGGCATCCATCCACACTTCCCAGTGTCATTCCCGTGCAGAAAACCGGAGAGCACAGGGACAGGAGGCTGCCAGGAGCTGCTGGTGGAATTTGGGGCTCTGCACTGGCACCCTCTTTGTATCCAGGCAGTTCTTGCTCTTCCCACCAGGACAGCAAAGGGGTGGAGGAGAAGGAACTGAGTGAGTGCTGCTGCCTCTTTTAGGATTCCCAGATTCACATGTTCCGTGTGCTGCCTTTGACTCACCCGGTTTGTCCCAGGCAGGACCAGGACCAGGCTGGAGCCTCCCCGTGTTTGTCCATCCTGGGACAGCACAAACCCAAACAACCCCGGAAAACCACAAAAAGGTGGCTCAGCAAGGATAAATAAGAGAGCCTGGAGCACAACATTTGCAGCGGTGGGTGGGCAGGACTGGGGAAAAATGGCCAGAATTGGTCCCTTCAGCACTGGTGATGCACCAGGGGGGAAATCACACGTGGGTGGTCTTAAAAAGCTGAGGAACTTCTAAAAGTCACATCCCCAAAGCTGTCACATCGTTCCCAAACTTATCACAACTGCTTTGCCTCTCCAAAACCTTCCTGCTCCCATCTCCATGCTCTTGCATGGTGTCATCCTGAAAATGATGTGTTTAGGGATTGTATCTGAAAATAGTGATGGAATATGTGCACAGGCCCACCAGAGGCAGGTGAAGAGAGATTTACTGGCTGCTTTGTAGAACTAAATGTCATGATTTTGTACAGATTGTGCTGGGATTTAATGAGCCTGAGCTGCTGTGACCTGGCTGGGTCCAGGACATTCCCCTAAAATTAGTGACAGCAAGATCCAAACCCAAGGTCTGGTTACAAGCAGGGTTGGAGGAAGGCTGTTGAATCAGGAAAATAATCTGGCTTAGCCACCTCATATATTTGACAGTTAATTTTGTATCTGTATTGAGGAAAAACACCCCAGAAATTTGGTTTTTATTGGGCCAGCAAAGGCTCTGGGTTCTGGCCACCTTATTAATAATATTCTTCTGCAGGAGAGGGACGCAGCTCTTTATAAAGATTTATTAATAGTCATTATTATTTGCACAGGAGCTTTAATGTGCAGTAAAAGACCTATAAAGACCAGCAACCAAAGGAACTCTTCGATTTCACGCCGATCTGCACTAAAAAAATACCTTTTTCTTTTTTTTTTTTGTCTTTTTTTTTTTGTCTTTTTTTTTTTTTTTCCCAAAATAATAATAAAACAAAGAGCTTTCAGGAGCAGCCCCAGCAGAAGGCTAATGTAAAGTGATATATTTGAGCCCCAGGAGGATGGTGTAAGTTACTCTTGCCTCTGAGGCCTGTTTATTGTGTTTGTCTGGTTGCCCTGGGAACCAGCTCACGCCGTTTCACTTTATTTTCTAATGTTCCTGTAAATGTTAGGTAAGGCCGGGATTTATTATCCACTGTCAACACCTCCGGTGGAACGCGCCGCTCGCTGGCGTTTCCTTGGCACTGAGCCCTCCCTGCTCCCTCCCACCAAAAAAAAAAAAAAAAACCACCAAAAAAAAAAAACCGAACGCCTTTTTTTTTTTTTTTTTTTTTTTTTTTCACACTGAAACGTGTGTGAGCGTGAGCGTGCACACATCTGGGCATCCCCATCCCAATCGAGAAATCCCAAATTTATTTCTTGACCCAGCAAATCCCAAACTTATTTATTCACCCAGCAAATTCCAAATTTATTTATTCACCCAGGAAATCCAGACTTATTTATTCACCTAACAAACCCCAAACTTATTTATTCACCCAGGAAATCCAGACTTATTTATTCACCCAACAAACCCCAAATTTATTTATTCACACAACAAATCCCAAATTTATTTATTCACACAACAAATCCTAAACTTATTTATTCACCCAGGAAATCCAAACTTATTTATTCACGCAACAAATCCCAAACTTATTTATTCACCCAGGAAATCCCAAATTTATTTCTTGACCCAGGAAATCCAGACTTACTTACTCACCCAATAAATCCCAAATTTATTTCTTGACCCAACAGATCCCAAACTTATTTATTGACCCAACAAATCCCAGATTTATTTATTGACCCAACAAATCCCAAAGGCTCTGGGGATGGCAAAGGGTGGCACAGCACGGGGGGGAGCTGGGGGGGAGCTGTGACTCATTTTTGGGGTGAGGTGGATATTTAGGGGCTGGGGAAGGAGTGTTTACCAGGAGTGTTTATTATCCAAAGGCAGCAGTGGCATCCTGCTGCTCCTGTCCCCAAAGAGCTCGGGTAATTTGGGGTGATGAATCATCAGAATTATTAGGGTTGGAACGTTCTGCTTTCTTTTCCTTTCCTTTCCTGTCCTCCAGCAGTCCCTCAGTGTGACAGGGCACATTTGGTGGCAGACTGGTGGGTGTGAGGCTTATTTTTTAATTTGCTTTTTTTTTTTTTTTTGCTTTGGGTGGTACCTCCCAGTTTCACTGGGGACAATCTTAACCTTTGAAATGCCCAACAACAAATGCAGTCCTGAGAAGTGTCCCTTGGATTCTCCCTCTCTTTTCCTCAGTCCTGCTTGGAACTGCAGCCTGGTCTCTCCTTCCATTTTCCTGCCCACCTCTCACTCTGCTTTACACAGGAATATTCCTGCTCCAGCTGCAGACAGGAATTCCCATCCCCTCTCCATTTTTTTACAGCTCCCTATCTCCCAGAATTTCTTCACCAAACAGATTGTCAGGCTTTGCAATGGGCTGCCCAGGGAAGTGGAGGAGTCACCACCCCTAGGAGTGTCCAAAAACGCTGTGGATGTGGCTTTAATGGTGACCATGGTGCTGCTGCTTTGACTTGATGGTCTTAAAGGTCTTTTCCAGCATTAATGGTTCCAGATTGTGTGAGCTCCACCATTAATCATTCCATGATTCTGTGATCTCCATTAATGATCCCATGATTGTGTGATCTCCACCATTAATGATCCCATGATTGTGTGATCTCCATTAATGATTCCATGATTCTGTGATCTCCATTAATGATCCCATGATTCTGTGATCTCCATTAATGATTCCATGATTCTGTGATCTCCATTAATGATCCCATGATTCTGTGATCTCCATTAATGATTTCATGATTCTGTGATCTCCACCATTAATGATCCCATGATTCTGTGATCTCCATTAATTATTCCATGATTCTGTGATCTCCACCATTAATGATCCCATGATTCTGTGATCTCCATTAATTATTCCATGATTCTGTGATCTCCACCCACTCCTCCTTGCCTTGTCCCAACAGGATGGGTTTGGGCAGTGATTTGGTGTGGCTGCAAATGCCTCTCTTGCCAAAAACAATTCCCCTCCCTCTGGACATTTGTGCTTGACTTTGCTGCTGGTGGGATTTGCCTCCACTTTTACAGAGGGATTTGAGTCCAGCAGTGGTTGGGACTGGGTGAAGAAGAATTTTCCCTATTTTTCCATGGGGAAAATCCAAGAAAAATCCCTTTGTTCCTCCCCACTCCTGGGGCTGATCCCACCTCCCACTGCCCAGGAACCTTCCCTGCTGGGCAGGAGCCCTCCCACCATGGAACAGCTCCACAGAAACCCCAAACATTGGGATGAGACTGAGGCGATGGGGAATATCCAAAATATTTGGGGAAAGTCCTGGAGCAGAATGACAGGTGACAGGAAGGAAAGGTCAGATGGGGAAAGTTGGATTTGCCAGGCTGTGGAGAATGGATTTGTGTTTTGGGTTAAGGGTGGCAAAGTCCCTTAGGGAATATCACAGACTGAGATTTCTGTTTCATGCTGAGGAACTGAAATCTAAATTCCCAAGTTCTGTGTGAGAACTAAAGTGAGGTGGGATTAATTCATATTCCAAACATCCTCAACCAAAGCCTTTCCTGGACTCAGGTGTGGTTCCTGGGAGTTTCCCCCAATTAAACCAGGCCCTGTTGCTTTGTTTCAGGGGAGATGATGGAGAGAAAATGGATTTTTTTTTCTTTCTGAGAGAGGCATTGCAGGAAGGCCAAAGCTGTGCACAGAGCTCTGGATTTTCCAGAACCTCCTCAGAAAAAATCAACTCTTGGAATTTGTAACCCTGCAGAGGTTTTACCTGAACCACAGTCAGAGTAAAACACTCACATCCCTCACCCACCTCCACTTCAGGGAATATTTCCAAATGTACAAAGTGTGGTTGTAACTATTTCAAACGAAAAATGCCACCCTTAGAGAAAAATGTAATGGGCAAAATACCTTTTTAATGAGGCTGAAATGGAATGGAGATGACAGAGACAAGAGTAACTCAGTGAAATCCCAGCTGCTCCTTTTAATTGCTCCTAATTTGCTCTCAGGTTCTGGTAATTGCAACAATTTGCCTTCAGGAACCTGTGAGGTCTCAGACATTAATTGATTTTGTCTTGCTTAATCAACCTCACCAAAAGCAGAGCTCGTTTCACTGCCTGGTTTACAGCTGAGAGCTGCTCTGGGTGAAAAAAACATCCCCAGCACCCAAAGCAGGCTGGGGACCGAGGCAGGGGGAGCTGAGCACCCCTAGTGCTGTGATATTCCTGAAAAACACCCCAGATGAGACACACCGGGACGTGGATGAAACTGGAAAAAAAAAATTGGAGTTTATTCCAACTCAACCAGCCCTAACAAATGTGGTGTTTGCAGGCATTTTTCTTCCTTGGGCTCGGAGGGCAGCTGAATTTTAATGGAAAAATAAGCTCTGCCTTGCAGGGGCAGCAAGAGAGGATAAATCATAGAACAGGCTCTTTAATTTTCTTCTGAAAAACAAGTCCAGTTCTCAATGTTGTGGTTTAAGGAGGCTCTGTTATTCTATTTCAGGAGAATTTATAATATTATTATCATCTGGGACAGAAAAACAGTGCAGGAGACATCTCAGGAAACACTGGAGTGATCCCGAGGTCACTGTTTGGGAACAGGAGCATCCTCAGGGCTCGTGTCCCAAATGCCCCAGGTGTTATTTCTGAAACTCAGAGTTGATTTTTTCTGCCCTGCTGTTCCCACATTTTGCCTCTTCCCTCTAATCAGAGCCCCAGGAAAACCCAGGGGATGTTGGTGAAGGCTCTCCAAAGAGCTGGATTGTCACTGGAATGGCTTTGGATTCACTCTGACCCCACCAAACCCACACCGTGAGTTGCTTGAAATTCAGGAAAATTGATTTGCTGCTCGAAAATCCCCCATCATTTCCATTTTTTCCTAAAGTTTGCCCTATTGGAGAAATTCTTCATTGTTTCATTGAATCAATTTGAAGTTCTCCTGAGCACTAAGCAGCATTTGGAAGGTGTAAATCCCTGTTGGATCACTTCATCCTCTCCATAAACATTTTCATGGATCTTTCCCATCTGATTTGGAGGAGAATCCCCCTCAAAAGGAGCAGTTCCATGTTTGCTGCATCCACACCAATCACAATTCCTTACCACTGTAAATTTCCATTTGCCATCACCCATTTTTCAAAAGGAAGTAGATTGTGAGCCTGGAAAGATTTATAGCTCCATTCTAAAATATCCATCATTTTAAAGCCAGCCCTGCTGCTCACATCCACTGAACTGCCATAGATAGACTGCTAAAGTACTTAAAAAATTATAAAAAAAATACTTCCCAATATATCCAGATATTTCAAGCCCTTTTGTGAGGCATGGACAAACCTGGAGCCATATTTCACAAAACCTATTCACATCTCAGCTCTATATTTTTGCTCTTTATGTCCTTTTCCATGGCTCTGCATTGCCAAGGCTTTTTAAAAAATTTTTTTTTTTTTTTGCAGAAATAGAAATTTTCCTTGCAGTGACATCACTGCTTGTCCTCAGGAACACCCCCACCCTCACAAGATCTGACCTCAGGTGTTGGGGGTTTTTTTTTATTTTTATTTTTTTGGTGGAACCATTCTTGCAAACCCAAAGATTTACAGGCTGGGAAAGGTTTGTAACGATCCCAGATTTAGGGTGGGACTTTCCAAACAGTCCCAGCCTTGAGAGTTTGAACTCCATTACCCAGCAGCTTTTCAAAGCTCCACCCTGAAGCTGAGTGAAATTATTCTGGCCGAGTGGGGAGCCTATTTACCTAATGTCAAATATTAAACATTACTGCCCATTAAAATATAGGCCCTCATTATATTTGGCCTGGTGGAAATGTGCAGGAGAGAAGGAGCAATTCTCTTCCCCCAGCCTCTGCAGTTTGGCAGAGGGGCTGGCACTGATTTTTGGTGTTTTTGTGTTAGGATCTCATTTTTGGGGAGCTGAATCCCATCCTGGTGGAAAAGTGCAGGAGAGAAGGAGAAATTCTCTTTTCCCATTCTCTGGAGTTTGGCAGAGAGGCTGGCACTGATTTTTGGTGTCTGTGTGTTAGGAGCTCATTTTTGGGAACCTGAATCCCATCCTGGTGGAAAAGTGCAGGAGAGAAGGAGAAATTCTCTTTTCATCTTTCCTTCTCCTGCCTGTGCTGTCTGCAGCACGGACAGACAGAGGGACAGAGCTCTCCTTTGCTTTTGATTTTATTTTTTTTTTTAGTTAGCTGAGGCAGAGATGTTCCCTGGATTGTGGCTTTTCTTTTTCTTGCAAGTGTTCAGCCCTGCTCTGGACTGAAAACTCAGAGAAGCACCAGGAGCTCACACCTGTGGCACTTTCAGGATGTGGCATTTTCCAGCAGGAGGGACTGATAGAGACTGAGTGAGCTGAGCTACACCCCAAAACAAGGACTTTCTGAATTTGATTTGTCATACACCCCATGACAAGGGTCTATTCAAATTTCTGAATTTGCCATCTCTTCAGAACAGTGAGAGGATTTATTGTTTAATTTTTTTTTTTAAATGCTTGTGAGTACTTTACTCGTTAAATAATCAGTTTTTTTCCACTTTTCTCCAAGGAAATATTTTCCTGAACCAGTAGGGAGAGCTTGAATTCGCTTCCTAGAGGGATCCCTTTGGAAGTTTCCTCCCAGATTTTCCCTAAAGCAGGACAGGGGCTCACAGGGACACACACACGGAATGCCTGGAGGAGGAAGAGCTGCTGGGAATTCCCTGCAGCACCCTGGTGACAAGGACAAACAGAATTCCTGGTGTTTGTGGGCAGCTGGCACTGCTCCCTTGGCTGGGGACATTAGAGACCAGGTGACAAATCTGGAAAGCGAAGCCACCCTTGGCTTGTGCTGAATTTTGGGAAAGGGAAGGGTGAAAAAAAATCCCTGCCCAGCCCAGCTGTGGCCCCACATTGTCCCCACGCTGTGGGGACAGGCTGTCCTGCCCCTGTGCCAGCTGGAGAGGTGACACAGGAACGCTGTTACTCCAAAGCCCTAAAAAGCTGCTCCGAATTTGGCTGAAAATGCAAATTGTTTGTAACAACGAGGGGAGGTTCTGATATGGAGGATATGGGATATGGAGGAGATGGGATATGGAGGAGATGGGATATGGAGGAGATGGGATATGGGATATGGGATATGGGATATGGAGGAGATGGGATATGGGATATGGGATATGGAGGAGATGGGATATGGGATATGGAGGATATGGGATATGGAGGATATGGGATATGGAGGATATGGAGGATATGGGATATGGAGGATGTAGGATATGGGATATGGAGGATATGGGATATGGAGGAGATGGGATATGGAGGATATGGGATATGGTGGATATGATGGAATATGGAGGATGTGGGATATGGGATATGGAGGAGATGGGATATGGGATATGGAGGAGATGGGATATGGGATATGGAGGATATGGGATATGGGATATGGAGGAGATGGGATATGGGATATGGAGGATATGGGATATGGGATATGGAGGAGATGGGATATGGGATATGGAGGATATGGGATATGGGATATGGAGGAGATGGGATATGGGATATGGAGGATATGGGATATGGGATATGGAGGATATGGGATATGGAGGATATGGGATATGGAGGATATGGGATATGGGATATGGAGGATAGGGGATATGGAGGGATATGGTGGAATATGGAGGATGTGGGATATGGGATATGGTGGATTATGGAGGGATGTTCTGATATTTCTCTGCTTAGGTTTTCCTCGCTCTCTTTGCTCTGTGCTCCATCCTGTGAGGTTTTTTTTCCCTGACAAAGACAATTGGGATGGGGTTGGAGAATTCCCAAGGTGTCTGCAGCGCTCAGCTGTGCCACCCAGGAATTTGTAGGGCAGGGTTAGGTGGGATTTTGGGAAGGAATGATTCCCTGGGAGGGCGGTGGGACCCTGGCACAGGTTCCCAGAGCAGCTGTGGCTGCCCCTGGATCCCTGGAATGTCCAAGGCCAGGCTGGAGCACCCTGGGACAGTGGGAGGTGTCCCTGCCTTGGGCTTTGAGATCCTTTTGAGGATCCTTGCAACCCAAACCATCCTGTGGTTCTATGGAAACAGCAGAAAAACAATCAGTTTGGGGGCAAAGCATGGACTGAACCCCCAAATGAAGGGCTGGAGAAGGACAAGGTTGCTGTGCTTACAAAAACACTCATGAAACAAAAGTATTGGGGATGCACCAAAAAAAAAAATTGTGAGAAATTAAATCCCACAGGTTCCCCCTCAATCTCCAGCCCTTTTCTTGTTAGAACAGCTCAAACCCAGCGTGGTTGTGTAAGTGCTCTTCAAACAGTGACAAATGACAGTGCTGCAAGATTCTGGTGTCCTTTCAGTGATGCCAATTTTATATTTGATAGTCACTATAGCTTAATTTGATAGTCACATTTTATATTTGATAGTCACTACAACTTAATTTGATAGTCACATTTTTTTTCCCAGGAAAGCTGCACGAGTTGTAATTGCCAAATGTCCCTACCTTGAAAATGGTTTAAGGTCTGCTTGTCCCTGGAGGGGCAAGACAGGAGGAATTATTTTCATATATAATGATTCTGTACACTGTTAGTGACATAGGTGAAATCCAAATTAAAACCATCAGCTCTGAATCCTTTTTGGGGGTTTAAAATGGGATCACCCCCAGTGCTTTAATGAATATTCCTCCTTCTTCACTCTTTTTTTTTTTTTTTTTTTTTTTAGGGCAGAGGAGCCGTGGCAGAGGTCGGTGGGGGATGGATATCCCAGGAAAAGGGAGGGTGGCACTTGGGTGGTGGGAGCTGCTCGTGTCCCTGCTCCTGCCAGAGGTGCCACATCTGCATGGGCCATGGCCATTATTATGGCTCAAAGCTGAGGTCACCCCGGTTCATCTGCTTTATACATTGGGAGCCTTCTCCTCGTTACTTGCCAAACAAACCTTTTTATTTTTGCACACGTTTATGTTGATTTTGTGGTTTCTGAAATTGGATTCTGTCTCCTACGGGCCTGAGTTTCCACAGCAACCCCGGCCCTTATCTGCTGCTGCTGTTTGGCAGACAGACAACAAGGCCTTTCAGTTTACTTCTCCCATTTTTCCCCTAATATTATTTTCTTTAAAAACCCCTTTTTTTTTTTCCTTCTTCTTCAGCGTGTTCTTTTTCTTTCTCCTTTTTTTTTTTTTTTCCCCTTGCCCTTTTAATATTATTTTTACTTTCCCCAACCCCTGTCATTTAAAAATCACATAATTAATTGAGCACATCCTGTGCCACACGGGGCTGCCACGACTTTGAAGTCCCAATAGATCATTTTATGGAGCCCTGGGTACCATTTTTTCCGAGGCAGCACCAGGCGCCAGCTCGAGGCCTTGTGGAATTCAGCATATCCTACTCCAGGTATGATAAAGAAACCTTGGCACCTTCTGTTTGTTTTTACTAATTTCCTTTCCAAACTGCCTTTTCAATATAGAGGAAAGACCTCAGGACTTAAAGTTTGTTATTTTCTCTCCAAAGTTAGTCCCTGTTCCCCCTGGCTCCCTCCCTCCCTTCCTTTAAACCAGACTGAACTGCTTCTCCTCTCTCCATGCTAAATTTGCTTTTTTTCCCCCCCCCCCTTTTTTTATTTTTTTTTTCTTTTCTTCAGGAAAGTGTGGTCTGATTTAGCATCATGGAGCTGGGAGCTGTTACTGATCCTGCAGCAGCAGCGAGGCAAAAAGACCCTGACAGGCTCTATTAACCCTTAAAAACAATAAATGATCTCATCAGCCCCTCAAAGACAGAAGAAGAAATAATAATGCAATCATTGACTTGGGTGAGGGAACAAGGCTTTGGGGGATTGATGCTGAAATCCATCCCCAAAGCCCCTGGTGCTGGAATTAACCAAGAGGGGCTGAGTTTCTCTGAGTGAAAAGCATTTAAAAAAAGGAGAATATGGATGCACAGACAGAGCAGAACTCGTATTTAGATATATATTTATATAGGTATTTATGTGAAGAGCAGAAGCTGAGTGGAAAAATCATAAATCAAGTGAAAAATAATTGAGCCTGCACCACGTTGTCTCCTGCATTTGCAACAAAGGGCAGCAAAACTCCTTAAAATCTCTTTAAATCCGAGTCAGGAACTTCTGGAGATGCAGTGAAAATTGTTAATTTTCATGTATTTGTAGCACTTTTTGAAAAGGCAGGCAGCATCACTCGGGGTGGTTTTTTAGCCAGAATGAATCCGTGCAGAATGATTTTCTTCCCTGTGGAGTGATGGGAATTCTGTGTCACTCAAAACAAGAGAAATGAGATTTTTTTTTTTTTTTGTACAGACATTTCCAGCCAGCTCCTGACATCTGATGGGAAATCCAATTCCTGCCTGTGAATCCATAAAAGGATTTCAAAATCTTGTAGGGGAAAAAAAAAAAAAATCTTATTCTCCATCTTATTCTCCATGACATTTTGAACAGTTTGAAAATGATTTCTGGGTGTATTTATGCCTCATTTTATCGAGTTTCCTTCATTTCATGGCTACTTGGGGTCTTATTCAAAATCCCACGTTGGAAATGAAAAATTTCCATTGTTTCCAATGGGCTTTGGATGAAACAGTGGAGAAACTTTCTGTGGGACTGAAAATGGGAATAAATTCATTATGGAATCATTTTAAAAGCCTGGAGAGCAGAAATTGCTCTGTCTGTGGAGCCAACTCATTAAATCCCTTGTCTTGTGCCTTGTGTATTTTCATCCTGAGGTGGATAAACAGGCAGGAAAATCGACATTTTATATTCAAATGATCTTCAAAATGATGCCAGTATGAAAATGGGTGAATTGAACAGGGCTGGAATTAATGGTGGAGATCTCAAGTCATTCATTATCCTCTAAAAACTGCTTTATATTGTGAATATTTGATGATGCCATTAAATATTTTTTATCAATTATTTTTCATTCTAGCTGTTTTAGATGGATATTTAATGTGACTTATTCCAGTTTTCTGCTTCTCTCCCTTTTTCCTCCCTTCCCATCTGGAAAGCTCACACATTCACTAAAAGTGAAGAATGTAATGAACTTTGTGCTCCCCTAATTTGAATCCTGCTCACTGTAGGATGAAAAAGTAATTCCAGATTGCTGTGAAAAAACTTTATTTTTTTTTTCCCTTGAGATGAATATAGGAATCTTTAGAAAGAAAAAAAAAAATCCTGAATTTTGAAGCATTTCTGTGTCATTACATTGACCCCTGTTGATAATCTTGATTTTTTCTTTCTCAGTTGCCATGGTTGGAGCTGCAGTGGAATGCAATATTGACAACTCCAATATTTGGTCAATACATCATAAAAGAAATGTCTTTTTTTTTTTTTTCCCCTTCATTTCCAAACTCTTGGGGTTCTGGGGGAGCTTTTCCTCTGGTTTACCAGAGCCAGGGATAATTCCAGGGCACCTCTGCCCAGCCTGGCTGCTCCCTCCATTTGCTCTGGAATTCTGTGGGCTCCAGGCAGCTCAGCTCCATAAACGAACCGATCCATTTCAGAGAGAAAACCCCATAAATCTGGCCTGGGTTTGGACCCCAAATTCCAAATTTCAGACGATTTGGGGGCGATTCCCCAGCGCTGCCTCCCATGGGCTGAGCGAGGCTCAAAGTGCAAATTCAATTTTGTCTGCAGGTCGGGACTGATTTAAAACAGCCACTTTAGGATCATTTCTTTAACTCTAGAACGTGTTCAGTGCTAACCTAGAGGGTTTTTTTTTTTTCCCCCTCCTGCACGAGGTAAAGCAGACAATGAAGTTGCAGAAAGTGAACGAGACTGGTTTTGTTTAACTTTGGTCTTCTCAATTTACTCTCCCTGCCGCTGCCCTCTGGATATTTTCATGGAAGCAAAAGAAAAAATGCTCCTTTTTTATATTAGGGCTGTGCATGGGGGTGCCTCGTTTGGCAATATTAATAAGAGGTAGAGACAATTTTATTTTGAAATCTCCTCCAGAATGATTCGGGTGAAGGAGAAGAATGGTCAGACTGCAGGGTGAGGCTGTTTGCTGCACGGGGAGGGTTTTACCTTTCCTGGGGTTTCGAATTCTGCAGAATAACAAGATTAAAAAGAGAATTCCCAGCATGGACTGCAAAGAGAGCTCGTTCCAGGGAAAGCCAGGCTGGGATATTCTTGTTTTGGAGGGGTGGATGCAGCTCAGGCTGGGAAAAGCTGGGAATTCTTCACGTTTTGGTGAACATCACACCCTGCTCCAGGAATGGCTCTTCCTCTTGAGCTGCTTTCCCTTGGATGCTGAAATTGGGATTATTGGTGGTTCCTGGAGATTAGCTTTGTACCATGCTGGGGGTTTGATCCAAAAATCCCTGTTTGCTGTTGGCCTTGTGTTTGGTAATTGAGAGGAATTGTCTGATTTTTACAGGGCAGCAATGAATTGTCTGATTTTTACAGGGCATCAATGAATTGTCTGATTTTTACAGGGCAGAAATGAATTGTCTGATTTTTACAGGGCAGCAATGAATTGTCTGATTTTTACAGGGCAGCAATGACTCCCAGAGCAGCCCCCGGGCTGTGTTTGTGTCCCTCAGCACAGGGGGATGTGACAGCTCTGTCTCAAACACCTGGAGCAGGGCTCTGGATGCTTCTTCTGTCCTCACATAAGGGCTTCCACATCATCACATCAGTCTGAAATAGAATCCTGAGCCCAGAAATCATTCTGGAGGAAGGGAAGAAGGAAGGAGGCCGTCCGTGGTTCTCACAAAGGAATGGTTTCCAGCAGCACAGCCCTCCCAAATCTCCCTCCTGTTTCATTTCATACCCTGAATTAAAAAACCCATCCATCATTTCATCAGCTCATTTTTACAGGCAAGTGAAAATAAAGGGCAGTGCCCTGATGAAAGCTGTGTACAAGATAACCAAAGCAAAATGTGCTTTTTATAAATGACTGTGTCACTCTGGCTGTGTTGGAAGGTTTGTAGTGTGACTTATCCCAGATTTCTGCCTCTCTCCCTCTTTTCTCCCTTTCTTTTGCTCTCCTCTTCTGGAAAACTCACACATTCCCTGGAAGGGAAGAATATCATGAGCTCTGTGCTCTCCTAATTTCAATTCTACTCACAGCAGGATGACAGCAAGAATTCCATGTTCTCTGAATGGTGGCTCAGCTTAGACCTCATGCCTTGTCCTTGGTCTTAAAATGAAGAGTTTGACACGGGATAAAGGGTTTTTATTTCAGTATTTAATTAGGATTTTTATGGTGTAATAATTTGTTAAGGTGGAATATGTTGAAATGCATATTTATGATCGGTTGCATATATAATTTTATAGACTTTGCATGTTAGCATATTTGACAAAGATGTTTAATGAGGGGTTTAAATTAATAGCCTGGCATCTCTTTATCTTCAAGTATCTTTTTTTAGATGGATTTAATTTTACTTTATAAGATATGCTTCAGAGGGGCTTTGGTTTTTTTAAGATTTTGTAAGGTTTTTTTGGCTTTTAATTGTGAGGCTTTTAGGATATTTGGTTTTCTGGCTAAACAGAATATCAGGATTCTGTTAAGATATTCGACTTAAAGAATTGTATGCATGTTAAGGTTATACATACATATATTATGTATCTATGGCATATTCTTACATGAATATTTAAGAGATATAAAAGTGAATATAAGAATATATGAGGTATAGAAGAGAATATATAAGAGATATATAAATGAATATATATGAAGTATAGAAATGAATACATAAGAGATAAATGAATATATAAAAAGTATAGAAATTAATATATAAGAGGTATAGAATTGAATATATAAGAGGCATTTAAGAGAATATATGAGGCATATAAGTGAATATATAAGAAGTATAGAAGTGAATATAAAAGAGATATTTAAGTGAATATATGAGGTATATAAGAGATTATATAAGAGATATATAAAGGAATATGTAAGAAGTGTATAAGTGAATATATAAGAGGTATATAAGTGAATATATAAGAGATATATAAAAATAAAAGGCAAAAAATCACCATGCCATCAAGCCCCTTCACTGCCTTTGCCTCAGCCCATCACCTTCTTTTCCTCCAAGCCTCATTTTCCAAGGCTGGAACATCCATCCTTCCTTTTCCCCATTGTCTGGAGCTGTGTAAAACAGCAGCATGAGTGATTCCCACTTGCCCCAAACCAGCCTGTGTCTGTCTCTACCCACAAATAAACCCCCCCAATAATTAAATTGTCCGGGTTTTGATCTTGCTCACAGGAGCAGAGCAATTTTCACTCCCTCATGGGTTGGATTATCCTGAAAGGTTGTGATTCCAACCTTCCCTTTTGCTCTGATATGATTCTTCCAGACCTGAGCCTGATAGGGCCCAGCACAGCACCAGGTCTCTGTTTTCTCTGTAAATACAGCCTACAAAATTTCAACAAGTCAGCCCTTGTGTGCCACACCAGGAGATTGATGACAAACCACATTATTTTTCCCCTTCCATAGAACTGCCCACAATTACAGCAGGGCTCTCTCCAAACACTGCTCTGTTTTTGTCCAGCAGGGCTGGAGGCAACACTGAGCAGCATTATTTGGGGAAAATGCCCTTTTCTTCCCTCTTTTTTTTTTTTTTTTTTTTTTTTTTCCCTCTCCCCATCTATGATAAAATATTGGAGCCGATTCTGCCACGTGGGTTTATGCAAAGCCATGAACCCACCAGCAAAGGTTATCTCAATACCAAGGGGAGGAAAGGAGGGGATCAGACTTGGAAAAAATTCCCCCAGCTGCTCCTGGGATGCTGAGATTGCTCCCAAACCAGGGATTGTGGGGAAATTGGGATTATTAGTGGTTGAGGGGCTCAGAATTGGAAAAAATTCCCCCAGCTGCTCCTGGGATGCTGAGGCTGCTCCCAAACCTGTGAAATTGGGATTATTAGTGGTTCCTGGAGATTTGGTTTGTACTATGCTGGGGGTTTAATCCAAAAATCCAAAAAAAAAAAAATCCCCAAATCCAAAAGTTTTCTGTTGGCCTTGTGTTTGATAATTGAGAGAATTAATAATCACTCCGAGAACTCCACCACCAGACAAATCTGTAAAATGTCAGGAGTGAACAGTTGGCAAAAATAGAAATTAAAAAGGTGATAAAGGCTCCATCTCCTGAAGGAAGATGCCTGGAGAAGCAGGAGCACGCTGCTGTTCTCACCCCCTCATCCCTCACATCCCATTTTTAATTCCTGATTTTTATCCCGCCATCCCTCCCTCCCCCCCGCGTTTTTTTTTTTTTTTTGCCCCCATCACTTCATACTAAAACTCGGAAAACAGGGATTGCTGGGTGCTCTGATGATCTTTGCAGAAATCTGCTGTCCTGAATTCCCAGACTCCAGGGAGAACTGGGGAACACCTGAAAATCAGGGGGTCCCTTTCAAGTGAAAATCCATCCCGTGTCAAAATTCCCTCCTTTGTCACCGGGCTCATCCATCATCCTGCCACTGCAAATGGTGCTGAAAAGATCCAAGTCATTGCCTCCAAAATGTTTTCTTTATCTCTGGGCACCTTCAAATCTTCCTCGGGAGCGTTGAGATCTCTGCTCTCCCCTCTCATTGTTTATAAAACGTGTTGAATTTGCGGGGTTTGTGTATGGAATGAGGGTGGTTGGCGTTTTTCTGCTCAAAACATGGATGTGCAGCAGATTTCTGAGTGATAAAGAACACTCTTGTGCTAAGTTTGCCCCCTTGAAACTTGAATTATTTTCTGCTGATTCCATTTTTTTTTTTGGTTGGGTTTTTTTAAATTTATTTACTTAGATCTCCAAATAAATGGTGACATTCCAAGACACACAGAATATTCAGACCACTGTAGGTAAGAAATTAATGACTTAATTCTTCAATTTTTGCACCTGTATTACTCAAAAAAAATGGACTTTCTAATGAGACCAATTTAATCAATCTGATTTTTAGGAGCCAAAAATATAATTTCTACATGTGTAAAATGTAAAAAAAAAAAAAATTTATGTGCATTTCTCTCACTGGTACCCCAAAGTTCCTCAATAATTTCTGTGAGACTGTTGTGCCTTCTAAACCTTATGTAACTCTAGAAAAGATACACAAATTCCTGAAAAAAAAAAGTCTAAAATTCTTCTGGATTTGCAAATTGTCTCTGCTTTGGTTCTTTGAAGCTAAATTGCTCTGAAAACTTAATTCTTCCTTGGAATTTAAGATAAAAAATATCTGGAAAATGAAATAAGGCCTTGAGGTTCCAGCAAGAAATGAACCAGAATTCAAACACAAACGTCCAAATTCTGTGGGAGTTCCTTGGATATCAAAGCAGATTGGAGAATAAAATGAAATGTGACTGGAATGCTGATAGTCACTTCCCAAATTTAAACCAATTTAAATTCAAGAGAAGCGTTAAAAATCCAGAATTTTGTTACAGGAGGATAAAGAACCATCAGCAACTCAACTCAGTGTAAATTGAGTTTTCCACAGTTCCCTGGGCAGGGAATGGGAAGGATTTTACAGGAATTTTGGCAGGAAAGGGGGATAAAAAGCATTGGGCTGATGCCTCCAGCAGCTCTGAGAATCCCACCGGTTTTCCATGAGATTTCTGACACCTCTGTGCAAATTCTGAACAGTTTAATTCTGGGAGCTGCAGCCCTGCTCTTGAGGAAAAGAGATCCAGGGTGGAGCTGGCAGCACTGCACACCCTCTGCAGGGAACTCAGAAATTGTAGCAAAAAGGAATATATTTAATTTTGGGTGCTTTTAGAAAAATTAATTTAAATTTAATTTTTTCATTGTTTATTTTTTAACAACCAATCAGTTCAGAATGTTCTGATCAATCTGAGCCTCTCCTTGCAAGGAGTCCAAGTTCAAGCTGTGGTCTTGCAGGGCACTGAGTTGGGGTGCTGAGGTGGAAACCAGGCAAGAAACATTTCTTTTCCTTTAAAAAAAAAGAAAAAAGAAAAAAAAAAAAAAAAAAGCAAGGCAGCAATAAAGCAAAAGGCACTTCCTAAAGGTAGCCATTAAATCATTCAGCACTGAGCTCCCCCGAGAGCAGAGGGTTCCTCTTTCCTTTCCAGGAGGGGATTCAGGAGCCATTCCTCATCCCCCCCATTCCTCATCCCCCATTCCCCCATTCCTCATCCCCCCATTCCTCATCCCCCCATTCCTCATTCCCCCATTCCTCATCCCCCATTCCTCATCCCCCCATTCCTCATCCCCCCATTCCTCATCCCCCATTCCTCATCCCCCCATTCCTCATCCCCCCATTCCTCATCCCCCATTCCTCATCCCCCATTCCTCATCCCCCCATTCCTCATCCCCCATTCCTCATCCCCCATTCCTCCTCCCCCATTCCTCATCCCCCCATTCCTCATCCCCCATTCCTCATCCCCCCATTCCTCATCCCCCCATTCCTCATCCCCCATTCCTCATCCCCCATTCCTCATCCCCCCATTCCTCATCCCCCATTCCTCATCCCCCATTCCTCCTCCCCCATTCCTCATCCCCCCATTCCTCATCCCCCATTCCTCATCCCCCCCATTCCCCCATTCCTCATCCCCCATTCCTCATCCCCCATTCCTCATCCCCCCATTCCCCCATTCCTCATCCCCCATTCCTCATCCCCCCATTCCTCATCCCCCATTCCTCATCCCCCCATTCCTCATCCCCCATTCCTCCTCCCCCATTCCTCATCCCCCATTCCTCATCCCCCCATTCCTCATCCCCCATTCCTCATCCCCCATTCCTCCTCCCCCATTCCTCATCCCCCCATTCCTCATCCCCCATTCCTCATCCCCCCCATTCCCCCATTCCTCATCCCCCATTCCTCATCCCCCATTCCTCATCCCCCCATTCCCCCATTCCTCATCCCCCATTCCTCATCCCCCCATTCCTCATCCCCCATTCCTCATCCCCCCATTCCTCATCCCCCATTCCTCCTCCCCCATTCCTCATCCCCCCATTCCTCATCCCCCATTCCCCCATTCCTCATCCCCCATTCCCCCATTCCTCATCCCCCCATTCCTCATCCCCCCATTCCTCATCCCCCCATTCCTCATCCCACCATTCCTCATCCCCCCATTCCTCATCCCCCATTCCTCATCCCCCATTCCTCATCCCCCCATTCCTCATCCCCCATTCCTCATCCCCCCCATTCCTCATCCCCCTATTCCTCATCCCCCCATTCCCCCATTCCTCATCCCCCATTCCTCATCCCCCCATTCCTCATCCCCCATTCCTCATCCCCCCATTCCTCATCCCCCCATTCCTCATCCCACCATTCCTCATCCCCCCATTCCTCATCCCCCATTCCTCATCCCCCATTCCTCATCCCCCATTCCTCATCCCCCCATTCCTCATCCCCCATTCCTCATCCCCCCCATTCCTCATCCCCCTATTCCTCATCCCCCCATTCCCCCATTCCTCATCCCCCATTCCTCATCCCCCCATTCCTCATCCCCCATTCCTCATCCCCCCATTCCTCATCCCCCCATTCCTCATCCCCCCATTCCTCATCCCACCATTCCTCATCCCCCCATTCCTCATCCCCCATCCCCCCATTCCCCCATTCCTCATCCCCCCATTCCTCATCCCCCATTCCTCATCCCACCATTCCTCATCCCCCATTCCTCATCACCCATTCCTCATCCCCCCATTCCTCATCCCCCCATTCCTCATCCCCCCATTCCCCCATTCCTCATCCCCCATTCCTCATCCCCCATCCCCCCATTCCCCCATTCCTCATCCCCCATTCCTCATCCCCCATTCCCCCATTCCTCATCCCCCATTCCTCATCCCCCATTCCTCATCCCCCCATTCCTCATCCCCCATTCCTCATCCCCCCCATTCCTCATCCCCCCATTCCTCATCCCCCCATTCCCCCATTCCTCATCCCCCATTCCTCATCCCCCATTCCTCATCCCCCATTCCTCACCCCCCCATTCCCCCATTCCTCATCCCCCCATTCCTCATCCCCCCATTCCTCATCCCCCCATTCCCCCATTCCTCATCCCCCCATTCCTCATCCCCCCATTCCTCATCCCCCCATTCCTCATCCCCCATTCCTCATCCCCCCATTCCTCATCCCCCCATTCCTCATCCCCCCATTCCTCATCCCCCCATTCCTCATCCCCCCATTCCTCATCCCCCATTCCTCATCCCCCATTCCTCACCCCCCATTCCTCACCCCCCATTCCTCACCCCCCATTCCTCACCCCCCATTCCTCATCCCCCATTCCTCATTCCCCCATTCCTCATCCCCCATTCCTCATCCCCCATTCCCCCATTCCTCATCCCCCATTCCTCATCCCCCCATTCCTCATCCCCTGTTCGGTGTCTCCTCCTGGGCATTATCCCAGAGCCCATCCAGGGCAGCCCCTCAGCATTCCCTGGGATGGCTTTGGGGCCATAGATCACTTCCCAAAAATTCCCAATGGCTCCCCAAAGAGCAGGGCCCAGGGCTCTGTTCTGCTCGTGATAATGTGCTAATGCTCCAAGACCCTGCATAAATCTTCTCTTTGCATCATCATTTGTCAAAGTCACAACACGGGGCTGGAAACAGCAAAGAAAAAACCCAATTCCACAAAAAAAAATTAAAAAAAAAGTAGGATGAGAGAGAAAACGTGGCTTTGTTTTTTTTTGTCCCTCCCATGCGATTTTTCCCTCTCCTCTCCCTCCCCTTTCTCCTTTTCTCTTAATCTCTAAACCATCTGATTGTAGAGAAATGCTAAATAAAGAGTTTGGTTTCTTCAGTTTTCTGTGTGAGTGCACACGTGCATGGTTTGCTGGGCACTAAAAAATGGAAACTCCGAGTTTTTTGGAGGAGCCTTTGCCACCTCTGCTGAGGAAAAGCTGGCTGGGGAGGGCTGGGGCTCATCCAATTCGATGGAAATACACGATTGCATCAAAAGAATTTGTTTTTAATCATCTCTGAGGGAACAACCTCACAGACCACAGCAAAACCTTCTCCAGTGCTTGCTTGAAGTCGTGAGAAAGAAAATCGAACTTGTTTTGATGTTTTATTTCTCTTTTCTTTTTCGGCTCCCTTTCAACGTCTTCTTCTCAATTTTATTTTTTCGCCCCCACCATCTCCTTGTCATCCTGATGAAATGGTTCTGTTTAAAACACCTCCTGAAAAATCCTCCTGGAGCAGGTTTTGGGTTTCACACCCTGCTGACAGTTTGTTCTGGTTGGTATCGGGAGGATGAAAAGGGAAATGTTTATGGGGTCTCTGGAGAGGAGAAGGAGCCCCATCATCCTGCAGTGTCCTTTTGGGTTTTATTTTATGGGGTCTATGGACAGAAGGAGGCCCGTGATCCTGCAATGTCCTTTTGGGTTTTCTTTCTCTCCCCAATTCGAGTGCAGCTTTTCCTTGTCACGAGTTTCCTGCCACTCTTTGGGGTTTTGGGGATTTTGGAGCAGGATGGGGCTCAGGTCCAGCATCCCTGCTCGGGTACCACTGCTCACAGATCCGGAGGGAGAGGGAAAAGTGAACCCAGCTGCTTCACCCCATCCTTCTCCTCCATGGGATCCCTGCCAGCCCTCTGGCACTGGAGGAAGATTCCAGCTCCTTCCTCACCCATCCTCATCCTCACATCCCTGAGGAGCCACCCCACAGTGATGGATGGGGTCATTCCATGGGAACACCAGTGGAAACTGGGCTGGAATTCCCCCTCCTCCTCTGCTGCCTCTTTAACTGGCTCTTCATTAGGTATGTTTTCTATAAACAGAGATTAAATTAAAAAAAAAAAAAAGAAGAAAAAAAAAAAAAGAGACTGGAAATAGTCTGAGGAAAGTGTGTCTCTGGGAGCCAAATGAAACTGCACATAATCCCTCTTCTCTCTGTGAGAAGAGAATAATGTCCTCCAATTAATTATATCGAGGCATATAATTACACACTTACACAGTCAAAGACATTTTGTAGCAGAAACGAGATTGAATGTCAATTCCAGCTTCCAAAACCACACGGAGTTAAAACAAATTTTAGCTCCCATATTGAACTTTTCAAGCCACTTTTATTAATATGTAGAGAGATTATTGTTGACTGGACAAATTATTTGGGATGGAGTTTTTGCTGCAGTGCAGAATGCCAGACTCCACAGAGAACTGCAGTAAACCAAAAAAAAAAAAAAAAAAAATCTGGATTTTCGGAGATTTTTATCAAGAATAGATGCTGAATAATGGCTGTTGTGGCCAAGAACAATATGTGGTGTTCTCACCCAGGGGTTCCTTATTTCCCTGTGGATTTTTGGCCTCCCTGGGCCATTTCCCTCCCAAATTCATCCCGTGGAGGTGGCAGTGCCAAATTTGATAGAACCCGTGGCTCTCGTGTGGAGGAGCTGAAAGCACAAAATAAATGATTGGAATTTACTGAGCACCATTTCCACTCTGGGACTGAAAGGGAAGAGTGGCTCCTAAAACACAAGCATGGAACACATCACAATTATTAAAAACAATCAAGCCAATTAGAGAAAACTCAGCAATTTAAACAGGAATGTGCACTCCTGAGGAATTCTTTTTTTTTTCCAGGCAATGTTTGCTGATGGATTCTGATGTCTCAGTCAAGATTTCAGGACAAAAATTTTTTCCTTATAACACTTGATCCAGGAGATTTTTTTTTTTTTTATCACAGCCCTGGAACTATGAACTCCAGCTGATTATTTGCTTCAAGTTAAGCACGAGCTTAACTCCTCTTTTTGGCTCTGACATGGACATTCCCACCAGTATAAAATTCCCAATCCCTCCTGTTATTTCAGCATTCCCCATAGAGGGAACCCCAATATCACCGAGGATTTTGGCAACCTTGGCCAATGTCAACAGAATGGGAGGTGCCATTTCATTAATTTCCCCTGACTTGGGACAAAAATAACTTCATCCATGTCTTGGTTTTGTGTTTCAACCTCCAGGAGAACAATTTTCTTAAAAAATAAAGAAATTGGTTACTTTATACCCCGGCTGGTTACATTAGCCTGTAATTTCACAAGGCATCAGTGATTCCAGGGGCTGATTTTCTGACAGGCACAAAAAAAAAAAATAATTTTTGGGGGGGTTTTTTGGGGTTTTTTTGTTTGTTTGGTTTGGGTTTTTTTTAAATTTTTTTTTTGTTTTTCAAATTTTTGGGGGGCTTTTTTTTGGGGATTGTTTTATTTTGGGGTTTTTTTTTGTTTTGTTTTGTTTTTTTTTTTTTTTGTTTGTTTGTTTAGTTGGTTGGGGTTTTTTTTTGTTTTTGGGGTTTTTGTTGTTGTTGTTTTTGGTTTTTGTTTGTTTTTTTCCCCTATGTTTGGTGAGGCATTAAAAAAAACCCTCACAGTCCCTTCTGCAGGATTTTGTCATAAATGTATAGAACCTCAAATGTTTAAAATCTCCCTGTAATAAAGGCCACCTGCAGGACCCTGAAACTTCTGCAACAAATGGTTTTCCTTTTTTAAAAAAATATTTTATTGTTATGATTTTTTAAATGCTGTACAATCAGCAATAATGCCACAATCCCATGTTTGAAGCTGGTATTAATAATTTTACAGCCAGCAAACACCTGAAACCTCTCCTCTCCTGTCTTTATTGGCTGCCTGGATTTTTTATTTTTTATTTTTATTTTAATTTTTAATTTTAATTTTAATTTTTATTTTTATTTTTATTTTTATTTTTATTTTTATTTTTATTTGTATTTTTATTTTTATTTTTATTTTTTATTTTTATTTTTATTTTTATTTTTATTTTTATTTTTATTTTTATTTTTATTTTTATTTTTTATTTTAATTTTTATTTTTACTTTTATTTTTATTTTTATTGCTGCAAATAAGAGAGTGCAGGGAGTTGCCATGTTGGGAAAGAGCAGGTGCCCATCAAAATCGATTTCAAAATCATTCGTAGAGTTAATCTTGAAATGCTTTAAAATCACGTGGGGTTGAATTTTGACCCAATTTTGCTGCCTGATTTCCACTTTTTTGCTATGATGCCAAAGCACTTTGACAAAAAGTGTGACGAGAAGGAGAGAAGGAGAAGAAAAGTGAGAGGTGGGGGAAGGAATTGCTCAGCTTTATTTAGGGGTGGTCACTGTATGGGGTCACCCTTTCCCTTTGGAATGCCCAGCCCATGATCCCCCAGTGGGATGTGGGAGGGAATTGTTGGATGCTCCATCCCTGGAAGTGTCCCAGGCCAGGCTGGAGGAACCTGGCACAGTGGGATGAGACTGAAGGTCCCAACCATTCCACGATTCCAAGATCTGGTTCAGCCAACGTGGAAGAAAGGAAAGGCTGGGTGGGGTTTTCTTGGCCTGAAGGATGTGCCCAAATCTGTCCCTGTCCCACGAGGGTCAGAGCTCATCAAAACCCTTTGCTGAACAGGGATTCCCCCCAAAAACCAGGACTAGAGAGGGCTCAGGTCTGCTCTTGTAGGACAATTCAGACAATCCTAAAAACCAGGACTAGAGAGGGCTCAGGTCTGCTCTTGTGGGACAATTCAGACAATCCCAAAAACCAGGACTAGAGAGGGCTCAGGTCTGCTCTTGTGGGACAATTCAGACAATCCCAAAAACCAGGACTAGAGAGGGCTCAGGTCTGCTCTTGTGGGACAATTCAGACAATCCCAAAAACCAGGACTAGAGAGGGTTCAGGTCTGCTCTTGTAGGACAATTCAGACAATCCCAAAAACCAGGACTAGAGAGGGTTCAGGTCTGCTCTTGTGGGACAATTCAGACAATCCCAAAAACCAGGACTAGTGAAGGTTCAGGTCTGCTCTTGTAGGACAATTCAATGTCCTCTGTGCCCTTCCCATGGTACATCCAGACATAAACATGAAATGTGTATTGAAATGAAGGAGGATTAAACCCAGCTCTCCCAAATCCCAAATCCACCTTAACCACTGGATTCTTTTCCTCCCTCGTGTGAACGCTGCCCGTGCACATTGGGTACAAATAGGAGAGAGATTTACTGGAGAAATAACCCCGGCCACAACAACCCACGTGGATATAAAGATACATTTTCTCAACAGCAGCCCGCGAAAGCATCGCCTCGTAAAAACTCTCTGAACACTCAGTAAATTCTGGGCCAGATTTCAACTCATGTTCCTGAGATAAGGACCAGAGGGAGGAGGAAGAAACAGACAGCAGCAATCCTTTCATCCCCCTGGCCACAGCTGGTGGGGCCGTTCCTTTCAGCAGATGGGAATAAAAATAGATATATTTACAATTTACAATTGCAGTTGGATGGAGGAAGGAGCAGCAGTGAACACAGAGCAGTCGTTTGCTAAAGCCATAATAGTGGGGATTATGCAGCGCTGCTGCTACAATAACATTCGTTTGCTGTCAGCGCTGCTGTGTAAAAACAAATTAGCTGGATGATTAATGAACATCCCCAGCAGCATGTGGATTCTCCTCGGTGATGCTCCAGCCCAGGGTGGAACGTGCTGCTCTGAGCTGTCCCTGCTCTTTGTGCTGCCCTGTCCCCTCTGCACACCTGGCTGCTGCTGCCCAGCGGCGGTTCTGGCCCTTCCTGGGGGTTTTGTTTAAATCACAATTAAAAAAAAAAAAAAAAAAAAAAACAAAACAGAAAACTGCGAGTCCAGGAAGAGGTGCTGAGGTGAGAAATGTCTCCTGGAGGTTTGGTGTGACCTGAGGATGGATTTGTGCACAGGGGTGCTGCTGCCACAAAGCATCCTCAGGGCTGGGAGAGCTGGAGGGCTCAGCAGGGAACAGGGCACTCCAAAATTCAGGGAGTGTCTGGACAATGCCCTCAGGCACAGGGTGGGAATTTGGGGTGCCCTGTGCAGGGCCAGCAGTTGGTCTGGATGATGCTTTGTGGGTATTTCACGATTCTGAGGGTCCCCTGGGCTCTGTGGGGCAGGAGATGCTCCTGGGGGAAGGAGGGATCTGCTCCACTGTGTTTGCCTTTTGGAACTTCTGCCTTTTTTATTCTTTCCTAGCCCACATACCTGATGGCAATCAGAGCTAAAAGCCTGGAGAGCTGGAATCTGTCACCAAAGGCACCTCCAGAGATCTCCTGCTGGCTTTTCCTGCTGGGAGCTGCAGCCTCTGAGCATTTTAAAGGTGTTTTTTTCACTTTGAAATACCCACCAATCTCTCTCAGAGATGATTCTGCAGAGGACTGCAGAGAGATGAATGTGTTTTTCCACTTTAATTAATCAGTGCATGATTAATCCAGGAGCTGGACTTCAAAGATCCTTGTGTGTCCCTCCCAGCTCAGGATATTCCATGACTCTTGGATTCTACAAATGACCAAGGAAGGAGGAGGCCCTGGCTGTGAGCTGTTACCCCAGAAAGGGTGGGCAGACAATTCCAGATCCCAGCCAGCCTTGCAGGGGGTGCTGGATCTCTCCAGGTTTGGATGGGAAGGTGGAACCTGTTTGGCCAAAAACACAAAACCCCAAAAAGTTTTGGGTTGGACGGGACCCGAAGGATCATCTCATCCACCCCCCCTGCCATGGCAGGGACACTTTCCACCATCCCAGGGTGCTCCAAACCCCGTCCAACCTGGCCTGGGACATTCCAGGGATGTGGCAGCCACCAGGGATCCTGGTGCAGAGCTCCCTTCTGGCACTTACAGGGTTAAAGGTGTTTTTTCTGTTCCACTCACACTCACACGAGCCTCCAGCAGTTATATAATATAAAAAGGCTCTTTTCTCATATCCCCACAGCGTGCAATAGGACTCCACATATAGCACACCAAAAACATAAAAAAATAAAAGGAGCCCAAACACTGCCAAAATCTACATTTTCATTTGGCAAACCAGTTCAATCTATTCATAATCTGGTGCCTGAATCAGGTTTCAGACCAGACTAGACTGCCTTGGCTCCTGGTTTTTGTTGCTCGACCTGTCTCTGACTGAATTTAGCTATGATGTTACATCTTTAGCTGTAGAAAATTTCTAATAATGGTAGCCTGTTTTATTTTGCCACTGGAGGGTACAAGTTCCAGCATTTCCGTACCCAGGTCCAATTGGAGCCAGTTTCGGACTTTTTTTTGGACAGAAACCTCCCTTGTTGCTTTGCTCTGCTTTTTTTTTTTTTTTTTTTTTTACCCCCCCCCTTTTTTTTTTTTTTTAATTTCTTTTTTAATTTTAATAATGTTCACCCTCACAGCTTCCAGGAGGCGAAATGAAAACAGAGCAAATGTGAAATGTGCAGTGTCAAAAATCCACGTTAGTCCCACTCACCTTTGGGGCTCCTGGAGCTCCACCAGCCCGTGGAGATGAGGATGGAGCTGCAATTCCTGGAGGGTCCCTTGGAGCTCTTCCCCTCCCTGGGAGGGCACAGCTCAAAGTTTGATTTAGCTGGTGAGGATGAATGTTAACTAGAAATAAATGAATCCCTGCTTTTGGGCACAGCTCACAGGGGCACTGGGTTGGGAATCCTAAAGGAGATGCACCAAAACCAAACCCCAAATTTCACTCCCTGTTGGAGTTGGAGGTGCTTCACTCCACTTCTGAACATCCCCCAGGATCTCAGGGCTGCAGCATCACCCCAAAAATATCTGTACAGCCCTCAGTGCCCCCTGAACCCCTCCAGTTCCCGGGCACAAGGACAGCAGGACCAGGCTGGGCTGGGAATTAGGGACAAGCCTACGTGTGCAGCAGAGTTTTGGTGGCATTTTGGTGTCTCCCGAACTGACTTTTCCCTGGAAGGATCCAGTTCAGCTTTTCTGGCAAACCTGCTGCCTGCTGGAACAGGAAATCTTTAGGGTTTTATATAGTGCTAATAGGCCACCAGAAATTTTGGCTATGGAAACAACCCTACACAGAGAATTAGAGAACATGGACAGGATTCTTGTTTGAAATATATAGATACAAACAGAGTGATTCCTCCTCCCTCAATAAATTAACCCGGGGTCTGTTTGGGCTGGGCACCCACAGGGAAATTAGAAAGGAGTAAAATCGTGGAATTCGTTTGGCAAACAAATTTTCTTTAACTTTATTTTAAGCATCCTGAGGAGAAGCGAGGCAGAGAGTGACTTGGAAGGCAGTTGTGAAGTTTCAGTTGTTAAAAGCACCACAAAGTGAGGCTGAGGCTGGAGTTTCTTTGGTTTTATGCCTTTGTCTGCATCCAGAAGTGGTGAAAGTTGAGTCAGTGTGGGGGGAAAAGGAGGTTTCATCTCCAGGTTTTCCCTCAGTGAGCAGAGCGGGGATTTGTTCATCCACCACACATTTATCCATGAATGGGATGGAGAATCCATCACAACAGGCAACGCTGATGCTCAGCTGGAGGATCAGATGATCCCAGCACATTTCTGTCACGATGGAAAAGTTTAAAGGAATTAACACTCCTAAACCTGAGCCCAGCTGGGGAAAAGCCACCAAAGCCCTGGGGGTGATGGAAAAAGGCTCAGGGAATGACCTGGACGTGGATATTTGGGAACAAAAATGGATAAAAACGTGGAACAAGGAGACTGTGACCTGTCCTGGGCAGCAGCAGGAGGGGACAAGGACAAAGCAGGGCCATGGCATGGCATGGATTCATCCTGTCCCTCCTGGAGCTGGGAATTGGGTGGGGGCTCCTCTGGGGACATCCCCACTGCTCCCATCAAGGGGACATGGAGGGGACACAGTCTGGGGGTAATTTGGCCAATTTAGGGCAAAATTAACCCAAAGAGGGAGCCAGGAGGTGGAGCTGAGCTGGGGAGCTCTGCCCTGCCAGTTTTGGGTGGGTTTGTGTTAAATTGGATGGCTGAATGGGTTTTTTTTATTTTTTCTGCCCAACCCTCATCATTACGTGCTTGCATAGAAAATTAAGTTACCACACCTTTAATGAACCTAATTTCCTAATTCTGACAGAGTTGCCACTGCCAGTGATTCACTCCCTGCTTTTTACACATTTGGGCTGTGTTTTGGTTGGGTTTTTCTTAGACCAGGCAGATCTCCATGGCCAAACACTGGGCTCATTATTTGCTTTTTCACTTAGCTGAAACACAGTACGTAAGAAATTGCAAATCAATGTTATCTCAGAGCAGGGATTCCTCCAAAATTTCCACTCTGGGGGGAACAGAGGAAAAGCAAAACATTTCCTGACTCATCCCTTCTGATCCTTCATCCTCTGCTCTCAGAGCTGGCCAGGAGGAGATGCCAGGGATCAAACAAACACTTTGCAAAGTGCTGCAAAACCTTGAAGCTCTGCAATGGTCATGGACAGTCTGGGGGAGCTCAAAGCTTCCTGCTTTAATCCTGGTGAATCCATGGAAACTTTTCCAGATGCTGCACAGGTTACCCTTCAAACATGTAAATTTTATTTAATTTAGTGAAATCGCTCTCAACAGACTAGTTCTGCTCTCCAGTGCTGCTGAGAGGGGATATTAAAGGAGCTGCTCTGTTAAATTCTAGAAACTTGGGGTAATTTCAGTGTGTCCCAGTACCTGCAGAGCCTTTCTGGCAGCTAATTGAGGGATTTCTAATGAGGAATTTCTGTTAGAAATCAGAAATGTAAATTTCTAATTTAAACAGGACGGTGCTGTAGGAACACCGTGCTAAAGCAGAGAGCTCGGGCAGGGAATATTCCCAAACTGAACATTCTTGTTGCTATTGACATAAAAAGGGGGATTGTAAAAGTGTGAGGAATTAACACACGGGCTCCTTGAAGCCAGACTGATTCTCTGCTGCTCTGCCTACACGAAGGAGTTTATAAATCCTTTACAGGCTTCTGCTTCAGGGACCTTCTCTCAAATCAGTGGTGGGATTTGGAGGTGTGAATTATCCACTGGTCTCCCCTGGATGCACTGACAGTGCTTAGGCTGGAGCTGAGGGCTCAGCCCTAAAGGCAGAATGTCAGCCCTGCTCCAGAACCTCTCATTTCCCACCGTCACAATCCTCACTTCAGTTCCCAGCCCAAATCACATCCACTGGCTCTTTGCACCCAGGAGTGCCTGTGCCAAGATCATCCCTCATGTCCAAGATCTCCCCTCAGTTTAGTCCCAGCACAGAGCTGTGGATAAGGATTTGATGGAATTGTGCTCTCAGACTCTTAAACATGGAGGGGACAATTTGTCCTTGCAGTCAACAGGAAAAGAAGCACAATCGTGGAATCCCAGGCTGGTTTGGGTTGGGAGGGAGCTCAAAGCTCATCCCTGGGTGTTCCCAGCCCCATCCAGCCTGGCCTTGGACATTCCAGGGATCCAGGGGCAGCCCCAGCTCCTGCCCCCCATCCCAGGGAACAATTCCTTCCCAAATCCCATCTCAGCCTGCCCTTGGGCAGCTCAGGTTTGTTCTGTATCAACAACCACTGGCTTCAAAGCACAGCAGCTGTCTGGAGAACCAGGCTTTGATTTTCTTGCCATTTCTCTCCTGAACTTGCCCAAAGAGGTGGTTAAATAATTGATATTTGCTTTCTGGAGGGAGAGTTTACTCTCCTTTGACCCTGCTTCAGAGTTCTTTAAGATAAGGCCAAATATTGACAAAGCTGGAGCTGAGATTTCAGTACACAGAAAAAAGAAAACATTGGTGGTGCTTAGGAGTGAAAAAAACCCAACCAGCCTGGCTGTAAACTCTCTCTCAGGGTAAATAAATGGGGATGTGCTCACTGGGAAATCCTGCTGATGGAGAAACCCGTGGTGTTAAAGGGGAGCAGAGAGTTCCCACCTAAATAAAATACAGAATTAATTCCGTGATCCTAATTTCCTCGATTCCAGACTCACACAGGCAGAGGGGGATGAACCCAGGGACATTGCACTGATCAGAGAGGAAGGAAAAAAGAAATTTCTCCCCCAGTTTGGTGGGGACAGCAGAGCCAGAGGTGGCTGCCATGTTGTGCCAAGCTCCAGCCCTATTTGGGAAAGCTTTTAAAACCCTGCAGTCTAATTATGGGGCTGGAAATAAATCTTAAATCATTTAGAAATACAAACCACTATTGACTGGAATAGAAAATTGCAGAAAACCTGGGTAGAGTTAATGGCTTTATGAATGCCTCACACTATCGTTGGTGGAAGCTTTTCTTGCCTTTATGACAAATTTGTCCCTTTTTTCCCATTCCAAGTCCCTTTGCTGTGCCTTGTGCCCAGTCTGGGGGTACCAATCCTTCCCACTTTGAACATCTTGGCCACGTTTTTCCTGCTTTTAGGACAGCAGCTCTTTCCCCTCACTAGGGGAGCAATCCCAGGATCTTGAAATCCTTGGGAATCACCAAACACACCCCTCGTTTTTGATGCTTTTATTCAGCTACAGACCTGCAGCAGCCATTGCTGAAAACCCAGCCCGGCATTGATGGGAAGCAGCGATTTCCAACATTGTAAGGAATTATTGATTCCCAAATATTCCCCTCCCCACTCCCACCTGCCCCGGGGGCTGTGCTGGTCCTGGCTGGCTCCAAGCTGTGCTGAAACCACACGGAACCAGCTCTGCTTCCCAAAATCCCGGCAGCATCAGCGATGTTGGCAGGGACAGATCACAGCTCTCCTTTGCCCTGCCCAGGGAATGCTCCTGCTGGGATTTCTGGAGCTGCTGCTCTGCTTTGCTTGGATCACCCCCTCCCGGGAGAAGTGATGCTGGAGGCTTTTCCTCTCTTGGTGATGTAAACCACGACTAATTCCTGCCACCTCGCTGTCCTGCTGTGATTTGTGAGTCTGTTCAGTGCAAATCAACATCGGTCCCTCACTGGCACATTAAGTACAAACTCACCGTGGAAAAAAAAAAAATTAAAAAAAAAAAATAAAAATTCAGCTGCAGAATTTTCCCTTTATTCCCACCAGTCTGAGTACCTCGTGGGGGGTTTAGAATGTCCAGAAAGTTCCTAATGCCCACGGAAAAGGAATCTTTCGATTCATTTATTTGTTATTTGTGTTTATTGCTGTGTTAATTTATCTGTCCAGGAGAGCACCACCATCACCAGGCCTGATAAAAGCCTGGAGGATGTAAACCTGGATGAGGACTTTGGCTTGAGGAAAGTTTGTTTTTCCAAAGTGCAATGATGGATTTATCGTGCTAGATATGAACGAAGTTGTTATAAAGTAAAGGAAAATAAATTAAAATCAATGCAAAACAAACTTTCCATTTTCTAGAAATAAATCCAGACTTATTTCATCTGAATGTGTTGGTCAGATATTTAAATTTGAAATCAAGGATTGTAATCCTGTCCAGCTGGAGTCAAAATAAATGGACTTTTCTACTAAATAATAATTGATCCCATCCTAAACAAAACCAGAGGGGGTGAATCACCCTCTCAGACACCCAGATTTCTCCATTTACTGGGCAGAAAGGTCGGAAATTAAGTGAGATTCATCTGAATATATAACAAGTCCTCTAGCACGGAAATATTGCTGATGACAAATAAAAGTTTTAAATCAAAAAGGAGTTTATTGCTCTTCATCTTTTCTGTCCACACCATGCTCATATTCTTTTAATCCCAGGCATCAGGGGAGAGAAATATTCCCTTCTCCTCCTCAAAACAGAACTTGGCTCTGAGTTTTGCTTTATTTTGTTCCATCTGAGGCAATAAAATTGGAGATTTGATGGCCACTCCATGAGCTGGGGACTTGCCCGAGGTTCAGCAGCACTTCCAGCCCTTCCCAGCCCATGCCAGTGAATCATTATTTGTTGTTGTCCATCGTGCAGTGTTTGCTTGTTGGCATAGAGATTATCCAGACAAATCCTGGTTCTCCCACCCACTCTGCAGGCAGGGAAGTGTTTAATGCAAGGTTTGGAAGGGACAGATTGATGACACATTGCTCTTGTCTTCATCTAGAATAAAAAAAAAAAAAAAAAAAAAATTCCCAACAGGCCAAAACAACAAAATAAAATCAAGAAGAAAGAAAAAAAAAAAAAAAAGCAATGAGGGATAAGATTCTGCTCCTGTGACTGCCAACCACTTTAGAATAAAAAAAAATTAAAAATTGTGATAAAATTGTGCTGTGAAGTTGTAGGAACATCAGATTTGTTACTGGCAGTCCCTGCATGGGGAGAGGTCACCACAGGAGGACCAAATCTCTGATGATTTTTAAAATTCCATTTCTTGGGGCAATTTGGGCAACTCTGGGGGGTTTCCAGAGACAGGACAGTGACACTCCCTGAGCTATCAGGAAAACCCAAATCCCTTCAGCCACTTGAGGAATTTCTGCTCTTTGTGGATTTCTTTGTAGCCCTTCAGCTTCCCCCCAGGACAGCGAGCCCTTACTTGGGTGTTTGAACCGTTGTTTAAAATTCGTGGTTGTTTTTCTGGTCTGGAATTCCTTGGAATTGACTGGACTGTGCATCCCGTGCCCCTCTCAGACCACAGGGGATGCCAAACCCGCTGGCTCAGCTGATCCCTCCCAGCCCAGCCACCCCAGATCCCTCAAAACCAGAATTTTGGAATTTTTTTTTAAACACACACACACACAAAATTAAATGTTCGTGTGAAACGTCAGGCCAGCATTTCCCCCATTCTCCAAACGTTTTTGTTTTTTTTTTTTGAGGGATGCAAATGCATGCAAATGAACCCCAAATAATCCATCTCCAGGTCCATTTGGATGAGGCAGGAGAATCTCTCCACCCACGGGGTGTTTGAGTTGAAAGCAATCCCACAGAAAAAGGAGGCAGAAGAGGAAGGTGGGCGACTGCCTTGGACTCCTCGATATTTCTTTTACACCAATTTGAATTTAGCTGAGCACACATTTTGAAGGGCTGCTCTGCCAAAAGCCCCGAAATAACTCAAAAAATGTCACAGCGTGAGGGATGGCTGAGCTGCCTCTGCCGAGTGCTGGGCTGGAAAGAGGCACCTGGGCCTGCTGAAATTTCATGTGGACACACCAGCAGAGCAAGAAAAATCTCAGATTATTTCTGCAGCAGCTGGGCTGGTGTTTATGGAAACCCAGTGATGGGCACAGGACAATGAGGACATTCTTGTGGCTGCGAAGTTTTCGTTTTCTGCTGTTCCTACTTGTTGATCTGGGTGAAAAGAAGTGGGAATAAGCTTTATTTTTAGAAGAACAGATGTGTTTTAGAAGCAGTGGTTTCTCGCTCCCAGCCATAGGGGAATGAGGAGCTGCCAACTCCTGAGGGTTGCCAGTTTGTGTGTGAACTGTGTTTTCTGCCTTGTTTTAGGAGTTAAAGGACAAAAAATTGGTGGTTTTGTCTGCTTTGTTTTCTCGAGGTGTTTGGGCAGCTGCTTGTTTTAGGTTGTTTTACTAAACAAGCCCTACAGACACCAGCAAGTCCTTCCTTACTAAACAGCTCCTAAAGACTCTGTGATTTCTGTCTTGTTTTATCCAAAAATGGATGATTTTTATCTCCTTTCTTCTCTCAATGTGTTTGGGTAGCTGTTTTTCAGTCTTCCTTACTGAACAAGCCCTACAGTACCTGCAGGTTCTTCCTTACTAAATAACTTTTAAAGATGCTGTGTTTTCTGCCTTGTTCTATGAGTTAAAAGGCAAAAGTGGATGGTTTTATCTGTTCTCTTCTCTCGAGGTGTTTGGGTAGCTGCTTGTTTTAAGTTTTTTTATTAAACAAGCCCTACAGTACCTGCAAGTCCTTTCATACTAAAGAATTCCTAAAGATGCTGTGTTGTCTGTCTTGTTTTATGAGTTAAAGGACAAAAATTGATGATTTTATCTCCTTGGGTAGCTGCTGGTTTTAGGTTTTTTTTCCTAAACTTAAGCTGGGCTTATTTTCCTGCACTTTGGCTATCTAAAAATTAAATATCTTGTCCAAACCAGCCACCTAAACCCTGTAATTAATGGAGGAGGCATATCCAGCAAAGAATTTCAGCCTCCCTGGATTATCAGGGGACTCTGCAGAGCTGGGCTGGGTTGGGCCAGAGCCATCCCTGTGCCCACTGCTGTGTCACACCTGCAGTGCAGGTGAGAAACCACCCTGGGCTGGTGATTCTTCATCTTTTCTTCTGCAATATTTGATCCAAACCCCACGGAGAGGAGAAATCCTTGTGAGCCCAGTGCCAGTTTGGCAGAGCTCACTCTCCTTATCCTCTCTTGGCCCTGGGGTTAGCAGGGCTTTGAACCCAGCTGGTGAAATAAAGTCTGAGAACAACCCATGTGGGCTTTTATTCACTCAGAAAAAATGGCAGCACATCAGCTGAAATGCCACAGAGAAAAAAAAAAAAAAAAAAAGAGAAAGATGCAGCTTGGGAAGAAAGAAAATTTGGCAGGGTTGGATGTCAGACACAAGAGGAAAAATCACCTAACGTGAGGATCTGTAGAAATTAATAATTAATCTCTTTACACGTACAGGTCTCCAGTGGCTGCCAAGAAGTGGCATAATCCGGGCAGATTTGTCCTGCAATTACAGCACAGGGGTGGGGCAGAGTCCTTATCTCTGCCTGGAGTGGCTGAGGAAATAAATCTCTGTCATTCCTGGTGTCAGGGCAATGGCAAAGACATTGGGGAGAAACAGCACCAGGATTTCTGCCCCCACGAAGGGAAGGGCAGCACTGAGAATCAGAAATCTCCATAATTCAGTTTATTTTACAGAGAGCCCTTTGCTCCTGGCTGCTCTGCCAGAGCTGGGGCAGGCAGCAGAACACAGAAATTCCCTGCAGGACACAGCCAGATGTGGGATAAACTCACTGGGAGACAGATTGAGAGATTTCTGTCTCCATTCTGCACACTGGAGCTGGGACTGAGCCCTGCAGAAGGAGAGCACAGAAATTGGCCTGAAGCCTTCCCAAGTGTGGTGCTGCCTGTCCCAAAATCCTTGGAAGCCCTCATCCCTCTGGACAGCACACAGATCTCTAAAGGTGACCTCAGCTCTCTCCAGAGAGGGAGATTTTGGAAATGAAGCTGAGACAGCTCAGCCTCCCCCAGCTGCCCCACCACGAGCTGATATCCTGACATTTCCCAGCTCTTCCCGTGGAAAACATCCAGGAAAACACAGAATCACACAGAATCAGAGAATCAGAGAACGACAGAGAATGACAGAGAATGACAGAGAATGACAGAATCACAGAATCACACAGAATCAGAGAATGACAGAATCCCAGAGAATCACAGAGAATGGCAGAGAATGACAGAATGAGAGAATCACAGAATCCCAGAGAATCACAGAATCACAGAGTCCCAGAATCCCAGAATCCCTCAGAATCACACAATCACACACAATCACACACAATCACACAATCACACACAATCACACAATCACACAATCACACAATCACACAATCACACAATCACACACAGTCACACACAATCACACACAATCACACAATCACACACAATCACACACAATCACACACAATCACACAATCACACAATCACACACAATCACACACAATCACACAATCACACACAATCACACACAATCACACACAATCACACAATCACACACAGTCACACACAATCACACACAATCACACAATCACACAATCACACAATCACACACAATCACACACAATCACACAATCACACACAATCACACACAATCACACACAATCACACAATCACACAATCACACACAATCACACACAATCACACAATCACACAATCACACAATCACACAATCACACAATCACACAATCACACACAATCACACAATCACACACAATCACACACAATCACACACAATCACACACAATCACACACAATCACACAATCACACACAATCACACACAATCACACAATCACTGGGTTGGACGACACCTCCAAGATCATCAAGACCAACCCAGCCCAACACCTCAACTCAACCATGGCACCTCCACATTCCAGGCATTTTTTAACCCATCCAGGGATGGTGACCCCACCACCTCCTGGGCAAACCATTCCAATACTTGATCACCCTTTCTGTAAAAAAAAAAAAAAAAAAATTTCCTAATATCCATCACCCTGTTGGGTTTGAAAACAAACAAGAACAGCACTGGGCTGGAGAGCAGCACACAATTCCCTTTTCCCAACACTTCTCCCTCTCCCTGAAAGGATCCCAGTCTCCTGCTGGGCTCTGCTCTCTGTCAAAGCCTCTCCAAAGGGGGCTCCTGCAGCTCTTACATTTCGCAGGCTCCGCTGCCCTGCCAGCTCACACCTTCTAAATCCCGCCTGGATTTCCATCGGGCAATTTTCTAGCGAAGCTGCCTGCTGCCACCGCTCGATGGCAGCGAGCTCTGCAGGGCTCAGCCCGCCTGGGTTTGCTCCTGCAGGTTCTGCAGAGAAGTGGAAAATGTTTAATCGTGTGCGGGACTGCGGTGCTCCACCAGAAAGGAGAGTTCTGCTGCTGCTGAAATGCACCGGGAATATAAATTTGGATTTGTGTCCACCCTGGAAAAGAAAGAAGAGTAAAATGTGGCCAGGCTGTAAATGCAGTCCATAAATATCCCATGTGATGATCAGCCTCTCCATTATTTTAATTTACATTATTCCAGCTTTATTTTTTTTTTTTAATTCTGATGATTGCCAAAAGTTATGCCCAAGGATGAAAACAACACGAATTGCTGCAAGAAAATTTGGGAACAGGGTACCACTGTGGTGTGGGGGTGAGAAGCACTGAAAGCAGTGGGTAAATGCCCATGGGTTGTTCTGTTTTAATGTTTTTTTTAGCATTTTTGACAATGGAACCATCCAGTGAGCTGTGGAATCACCATCACCATCATCACCATCATCACCATCATCATCTCAGGGTACAAAGAGTGGAGTTGAGCAGCTGTGGCTGCCCCATCCCCGAGTTGGAGTGACCTGGCCCATGGCAATTGTCCCTGCCCAGGGGTGGGGTGAGGTTTGGGGTCCTCCCAACCCCAAAACTCCATGCTCTGGGCTCTGCCTTCCCCCAGACCCTCAGCCCAGCCCGGGATGCAGGAACAGGACAGAGCTTTTTTTTTTTTTTTGTGTGTGTGTGTGTCCCAAATCCATTTTGGAGCCACCATCCAGCTGCTGGTGGCCCAGCTGTGCATCCTCAGCCACTTTTTTGGGGCATTTTTTCACATCAGCCCTTGCACAGGCAGCCAGAGGAGTTCTGGGAATCCTTTCCCACCATCCTGGAGCTGCCTGTGCTGGCTCTGCAGGACCCTCCTCTGCTCTGAAGGACCTTTCTGTTCCAAAGCTCTTGAATCTTAGGCAGCCCTGCTAAGACGATGATCTAAACTGACCTAAATTCCAGGTCAAGCAAAATTTAGGTTAATTTCACTGATGTCATTTTAAAATTTTAATTGGCATAAACCCTCTGGGGCAGGGATTTTTCCAGGGAGTGCGTGTGCAAGTTAAATCCACCCATGGAGGCTCACGTTGCCTCTGAAATCCTGATCCCCAAATTTTTTTATATTTACCTGTTTTGCCTTCATATCAGGGTGTTTCCTTCTTACAAATTCAGGGGGAAAAAAAAAAAATAAAAAAAACCGAGGCACCCAGGCTCCAAAGAGGGGACAGAGAGGGTGATGCTAAAAGAGTCCAGCCAGGAGCAGCCATTCCTGCAGATTGAAAGATCAGGAAAACATAAATGCAAACAGAGAGCCCATTAAACACTGGTGGAAAAATGGAAGCCCTGGAATGTCTCCAATATAACTAAAAAGCAGTCCAGGACTGGAGTGATTCTGTGTTTGTTTTCTGTCCATTTTTCATGGTTTGCTCATTGTCACTTCGAACTCTTCCAATATCATTAATACAGCTGACCAATGTTATTTCTAAGAAAAATATTTTCATTAAAAAAAAAAAAAAAAAAAAAAAAAGGACGTTTTGCTGAGAATAATTTTTCTGAGTGTGGTGATATATTGTTGAAATAGTCCTTTTTCTAGAAACAATTGACTTTTTTAAAAGCTATGTTTAGTGAAAAAAAAAAAAATAAAATTACTGGAAATATTACCAAATCCCATCAATTAATTACATCTACAATATTTTTACTTCACAAAACCCGTTGGAAAGGAGTGTAAAGCAGGGCCAACCTGCCACAGGATAAACCCCAGCAGTGCAGCCTGTGGGAGCACCGTAGTTGATGTTTTAAGGGTCAGAGTGGTTCTAACAATCATCCCAAAAATCCACACCGTGTGCAGGATGGGCTTTGTGCTGACGAGGAGGAGCTGCTGAGCAGAGTTTTGTTCCACAGGGGCATCTCCGAGCTCCTGTTCTTGGAATTCTTTGCTGGATGGATTCTTCCCTCCCATCTCTCCATCCACGTTCCTCATTTTCCCATCCCCGGCCATGAACGTTGCAAAAAAAAAAAAAAAATATATATATATCTATATTTAAAAAAAAAAAAAAAAAAAATAATAATAAATATATATATATATATATATATCTCTCCCCGTTTTAACCCTTTGTGCACCATGGTTTTGTCTTATGGGTGCTCAGCTCCACCTCTGGGCTAATTAAACTCCTCAAACTCTTCTTCAAATTAATCTCATGGGAAGATTGAGAGGATGACGGGGGGCTGAGACACGTTGGGATGGACACACGGAGTTTCCATGACCCCCAAAATCTGGAACAGGAGATGGGGAAGGACCCAGTGGCCCCAGGGAGGTGCCAGGGCAGAGCGAGGTGGGACAACCCCACTGGAATTAGATGTGGCCAGGGAAAAGAAAACTGAGGAGCAGCCAGAAAACGACAAACAGGAGGTGAATTGTGAGGGGCTTAGGGGGCGGGGGGGGAAAGGAGTTTTTTTTCCAGCGTTAAAGAAATATGTTAATCACAGTAACAGCTTGATTTTGTGTGTAATTACAAGCCCCGCTCTTGCCTTGCTCCCCCACCCTGGCAGAGGTTAATTCTGCGTGTGCACGTTCAAAATTCCCTTGCCAGGGACACGGGGCACTTATTGACACAGATGCAGAGCACTTGAAGCTGGGAGGGGAGGGGGCAGAGCCCGGGGAAGCTCTGGAGCCAGGACCCAGGGCCCAGCCCCACGGCCATGGTAATTTGTGGTTTTTTCCTCCAACGTTTAGTAGCCACAAAGAAGCCTTAGAAAATTCTGGTCAGAACCAGGACTCCCCTGTTCCTCTGCAGACGAAACACTGAGCCCTTACACTCCAACCCAATAAATATTTCATCTGGTTTGGAGGGAGAAGGGGTGGAGCCGGGCAGAAATTGTGTTTCACGAAGGCAAATGACAGCTCAGACCCTCCAAGAGCCAAATCCTGCCTTGCCTCCCACCCCTGAGTGTGGCAGGGACACAGGGGGGCTGCGGGGACAGGGACAGGTGAGGTCCAGGTGATTTGGGCACTGTTGGACACCATGGACAACGTCCACGGGGCTCCCCCTGGAAAAGAACAATAAAGCAGAGAACCCACAGCAGGAACTGAGTGTGAAAAATGTCACACAGAGGGGAAACTCAGAACCAAACCGGGTCTGGAAACGGCCCAAATGCACGAGGAGACAGAAAGAGAAGTTTAAAACTTGGCTCTGTCCTCCTCATCAAGAAGCAGTGGGCAGATTTCTGATAATGCATTTATTTCACCTTCTCCCATTTTCATCTTGGTTAATTAATCAGGTTTTGGTGCCAAGCTGGAGCATTGCCCCTAAATTTGATCCTCCTGAAGGCACTGCTCTGATCCCAGCAGACCTTGTGACAGTGGCTCATTGACCAAAGAGATGGGGACAGCCTTTGGAAGAGCCTGGACACCCCCAGCACAGCCCCAGGATTCCACCCAGGAGGAGACAATTTAATTGAAATGAAAAATAATTTCATTTTCTATATTAGCACAGCAACTTGAAAAAAAAAAAAAAAAATTCCTGTAAAGTAAGTCATCCATCCAACCATTCTGGTCGAATCAGCTGTGATAAAGAAGAAAGGGTTTGAAATCAAGACACAGAGTTAAGTAAAATCTCCATGAAAATCCAGACCTGCAGAATCCCAAGCTGAAGAGAGATGGACATGGGAATTTGTAGGAGGATTGTGTTCCCGTAGCCCATAGGAACTCCAAGGAATAAATCAGGGGCAGAATTTATTTAGGGCAGGGCTCTGATCTCCTCTAAGTGCTTTTAAGGCTGAAGGGAAATGCCCACATGGCTCTCCTGTCCTGCCCTCTGAGGGATTTATATCCAGCTTTTAAGAGTTGCTCCTGAGAGGAAGATTTAATTCCTGTCCCAGCCCATGCCAGCCCTCTATGGCTGATAAAATTCAGGGTGTGCTGGCAGTTTGGAGGGTACAGGAGGCAATCCCATAATTCTGGAGAGCTCCAGCTGCTCTCCATGATTCCATAAACAACTTCCACAACAGGAAAATCCAGTAAAAAACCAAATATTCAGGAATAGAAAGCGGTGCACTGTGATCAGAGGAATCTCTCAGTAAATGACCCTGTTAATACCCCCCAAAGATTTAATGATTTATCCTTTATTTCAACTCCAACCAGAGTTTAGATTCACAGAATCATCTAGATTAAAAAAAACCCTCAAGATCATCGAATCCAACCGTGATTGACAACATAAAGATTTTAAAAAGTTGGTATCTGCTTTGGTTTGATGTTGAGAACATTCCTGATTTGCCAACTTTTCGATTATTCCTAACAGGAGCCAAAATACATTAAATTCCTACAAACTGCAAACAGAAAGTGGAAATGGTTATAAAGAGACCACCAAGTTTCATTATCTGAACTTGTAAAAAAAAAAAAAAAAAAAAAGTATGAACAGAATGGAAAATGTTCAGAAACCTGAATAAAACTCAGTGGTTCAGCTCAGTGATTTTTAACAGCCTTTGGACAAAACTTCCAGATTGACAAGGTGACAAGAAAAAACAAATCTTGCCCATATTCCCTCAGTTTGAGGGAGCTAAGAGATATCTAATGGAGCAGGGAAAGTGATTATTATATTTTAAACACTGGATTTTAATACCGATGGGGCGTCTCAAATGAAATGGAAAAGCAAGGCTGAAATTGGAAAATAGACATTAGAGCGAAAATTCACGAAAAGCTGCAAATATCAGCCTGTTTAAAATGATAATAAATCAGCTGACATCCTGAAGGGTATTTATTATGCTTGGAATTAGCAATAATAAAAGCAGAGCTCCTGTGATAGCCACGGAAATGGAAATGAAATGAACTCAGAGCTTCGATTCTGTGCTCCACGCCTTGTCAGGGTTTTGGATTTGGGACATTTTTGGAATCCCCCCCGGCTGGAGGAGCTGCAGAAATGATTCCAAAAATACACCTGCATTTCCATATGCTGCTTTTAATTTATTTTTTTTAATGGCCTAAGTTTATCAACTTTTTTCTGTGTTTTTTTTTCTTCATAACCTTTGTTATGAGGTCTGAGTTATGGAGTCTGAGAGTTGGAGAATTAACCCCACAAACCTTGTTAGTTTGTAATTTTTTTTTTTAATTAACTTTCTTCCATGTCCTTTTACCTCTTGAAATCCCAGAGTTTGGTTCTGCAAACCTTCTCACCCATTCACTTTCTAATAAAAAGAAAAAAAGAAGGAAAGATTTCAAGACAACTCCTTGAAAGGATCCTCTCATAGGGTCAGCCTCAAACAGGGCCACCACTGCCACCTCCACGACATAAAAAAAAACTCCCAAAAATGTGTTTTTGAGGAGACACATCCGATTCATTTGAAGCCCCATTAGCTGAGAGGAACTTGGCTGTGATTTAAAGCTGAATTTTCATGTTTACCACTTGGCTGGGGCAATCTCCATGACGCCCTTAGCAGATGATTCTGACATCACCTGAGACAGAAAAGGGATGAGCAGGAGCCTCTCTGCAGGAAGAAACATCCTGTTTTCTTCCTGTTTGTTGTTTTTTTTTTTTTAAGTATCCCAAAGAGTTTCAGCCTCTGTGGTTAGTGGAACGTAAGCAAATAAATAAAATGAAAACAAATCAAATGATTTCCTATAGGAATTCTTTCCACCCTAAAGGCAGTGGGACTTTGGAAAACATTCAGTAAACAGGAACTGGCAGAAACCTCCCCAGAATCCAAAAGGATTTTTATTTCTCTTCTCCACTGCATGCTTGGGAGAGAAATGCAGGTAACAGTTTTAATGAGCATTAATTTTTTTCTCTGTTTGTATTCCAGGTCTGAGTTGTTTTTTTTTTTCTTAAAACACAACAGCCCTGCTTGAGTCCCTCACTGGGGCTCACATTCAAACCAGGCTGGACAAGGTTTCAGGTGAGTTCTGTCTCACTTGAGGTGGAAAACATGCCCCAAAATCTGTTTTTGATGGGACTGAGCCACTTCAGCTCAAGGTTTGCATTAAGGGTTTCATTAATTAACATGAAATGTGGGGTTGAACATTGGCTGCAGCCTCGTGTGAATAACACAGAGCTCTGAGCTGCACTCCCCACACTTGCATGGCGTTTTAATTGTGATTTATTCAATTTATTCATTGATACTTAATCAAAAATTTATGCACTTATACTTTAAAAAATAGAATGCACAGTGTGAATGCATTGGCATAAATTATTGCCAGTGGGGGTAAAATAAAAGGAGCTTTTGGAAAGCAGGGAACAACCCCTGGTCCCTGGCACTGAGCTGCTGCCAGGCCCCCAGCTGACTCCACAGTAGCTCAGGGATGAAATCCTGAAATCCAGCCCTGGGACAGGGAGGGAGAGCAGTGAAAGGGAAAACAAACATTGGGACAGTGGTGCTGGAGCAGAACTCGATGAGCTGCCCACCCTGTGCCTGCCCCAGACCCCCTTTCATGCTCATTATTTGTCAGATTCATTAAGCAGGATTTAATGCACTCATTTTCTTCCTTTCTCATCCCTATTAACCTGTTTCAATCCAAAACACACCAAATGTTAGTGGATAATGAACTCACTCTCAGGGATTTTGGGTCCATGTGCAGCTGACCTGCTTTGGCATTGCCCCACTGCCCTCTTGAGATCCACACCAGTTTCACCTAGTGCAGGTCTGGCCTTTTTTGGAGGAAACCTTCCACACCAGGCAGGTTAAAATCACACAGAGAGGAACACTCACATGCAATAAGTAAAAACCTGGATGTTTTTTAGTAATTCCAGCCTGGAACAAGGCTGATACAGAAATGCTGCTCTCCAGTCTCAGATACAAACTCAATCCAGAGCTGAATTTTGACCCAAAAAAGGTGGATGTGGTGGGAGAGGCAGCCATGGGACGTGGTGCTGCCAACTCCACTGCCTTCAGCCTGAGTTTAGGGACATTTTTGGAGGTAGGTCCCAACTTTCCATGAAAGGGAAAAAGCCATTTGTCTGTCTGCATGGAGCAGCGAGGCATGAAAATACAGCCTTTAAAAAAACACCATTTCAAGCCTTTCTCAGATTGCAGCTGGCTCCTGAAGCCAGCGCCGCCCTCGCAGGGAGCCAGCTCTGAGCCTGGCTCCTTGCTGAGTTAGGAGGGCTCTTCCCATCAGCAGGCAAGGGAAACCTCCAGATCCAACACCCACCTCGTGTGTTCTCTGTCCTGTAAAAGGTTGGTGTCAAACCAAAGCCCCAGAGCTGCCGTGGTGACAATTCCCCTCTGGTGACACTCCCCCCTGTGGAGGGGACACCCAGAGAAGAGCCAAGTGATGGAAATAATGAACATTTGGCTCCGTTTTCATTCCTTCTTCTGTCTCATGGACGAGTGGTTTGCACAGGAGATCCCTCCTGTGTCTCAGCATCACCCCGAGGTGCTCCCACCTCCCCATGACCACCCCAAACACCCCGAGCCCAGCAGCAGCTCCAGCCACCCTCCCCTGCTTTGCTTTAGGGGAAAATCCTGCAGGTTTGGGCTGGTGGGGAGATCTTTTCTGGATATTATGGTGGAGCACTGCAGGATTTGCCTTCCTGTGAAGCAAGAGCTGGAATTCTGTGCTGAAACCTTCCCAAATTCCCTTCTCCAGCATCTGCCCAGCTCTGGCTTGCTGAACTTGCCCTTGGGCTGAGGTGATTTATGGTCCCCAGCCATCCCAGCTCCCTCTCCATGGCTGGAGGTGCTGGTGCCCCCAGCCCCATCCGTGGCAGCACCTGGGTGGGATGGGAATGGCTTTTTCCAAACAGTTCCTGCTCCTCAGATACGCTCTGCACATCCGTGTCTGGCCAGGAGCTCAGCCATTTATTTTTCCTCTCCATAGGCATGTTTGGAGCTGTGGGTGGCCTCTCCTGTTTAAAATAAAGAAGCCAAGGGGAAGCTTTGTTCTTCACAGGCTGAAAATCAGAGCATCTGTCCTGTGCTGGGTGGGAGAAGGAAGCAGCAGAGCTCAATCTGCTGGAAAGTTCCCCACCTGAATTTTTGTTTGGTTTGGGTTGAAGGAAACAGGAACACAAGACAAAAAAAAAAATGACAAGAACTTTTCAGGACAGGCTCAGTGGCTCCAGGTGATGAAAATGCTGTGAATCTGGATAATCACAATACTGGAAGTCTTGTTTCTACAGATGATCAGAAATTCGAAGTATTTGATATCATCTCACAGCTCCTGAGTGGCCTCAAGCCAGGTTTTATAGGATTAATATTCCTGGAGCAATCAGCCCTGTTCAAAGACATCTGCAGGGTTCATTCAAGGCAGAATGTGTTTCATTCTTTAGTAATTTTAATATAAAAGAAGTCTCTTCAGAACTTCACTCACAGTTTGCCTCCACTTTTGCTGTTTGAGGCATGAAATAGAAAAAACAGTCCCTTCAATCATGCCTTCTAGCCTGACTGAAAGTAAAACAAGCAGAGCTAGAAGAGTCATTTTTAATTTAACTATTTTTTAAAACATCCTGGCATTTTGCAAGGACGTCCTGGCAAACTGGGAGACACCAAATTCTCTGAAAAAACGACTTTGAGCAGCCCAGCCCAGCCCACGAGCACACAAGGCCATGAAGGACTGAGCCACCCCATCCATCCTCCCAGCACGGGACAGGTTGGGTCTCTGCCTGCCCTTGCACCTCTGAATCTCATCATAAATATTCCCCCTCTGCAGTGGGAATGTGTGTGCAGGGCAGGGACACGGATGTTGGACAACACCAGGGCATCCCAGCCTCTCCCCTCACCAGGGAACCACTCCTGGCCTTCTCTGCACCTTCGTGACCAGCAGAGGAGCAGCCCCAGTGGCCCCTGATTTACACAGTGCTGCTTCTATCACTGCTTAACTCATCCCTGTGCATCCACTGCAAAGCCCATTTTCCTGCCTGGAATTTCATTCCTGGCTAAGGAATGGCAGGAGCTGCTTCATTCCTGCCTGTCCTGAAGTGGGAGAGGAGCCTATTTTTAAACTGGAGTTTTGCAGGTCATTAATCCCAGCCCTGGATGGGAGCCTTTAGCTTTTGACCTCCCCAGTGACCGAGTTATTTACTGCAGACGACAAATGGTTATTTTTCTGAGTTGTTTTCCAAAGGCTTTTCCCATTTTGGAGACTTTGTGGAGCATTGGAGGAGCCCTCATGGTTCCCCTGTCTCGTATCCTTAATCCACCCTGAAAGATATACAGGGCACTTTAGGAATGACTCATGCCAGTGGAAGAGGATGGTTATGCAATATCCACATTATTCCTATTATTTCTTGGATGCCTCAGTCTCATAACTCTGCATGGTCTTAATATTGAGGGGGAATTTGAGCTGCACAACATCCACAGAAAATCTCCAAGAGTTTACTGATACAGTTCCCAAATCCAGTGCACGTCCGTGATCAGCACTAAAAATGGGCAGAACTGGGCTTTTAGGGTTGAAAAATCAGATATTTATTGTTATTTATGGCACGTGTAAATGTATCCTGCAACAATGAACACGGCTTCGTTAAATCATGATTTGAAAGTGACTCTGGCAGGGTTGATAATTGGTGTCAGCAGATGAAGGGGTGATTTCTGCTCTGAGCAGAGCTGAGGAGGGTGGGAGCAGCGATCCCAGCAGCCCAGGAGCTGCTCCCTCGGAGGGAAGGGGGAGGCTGGGAGATAAGGAACAACCAACCCAGGGTGGAATTTCCAGGGGAAGGAACCAGGAGGAGATTTATGCACACAAATGATCCCTTCTCCTTCATTTTCCACCTCTTTGCTGCCACTCCATGTCTGTATCTGTAGGTGTTCCATAGAGCCAGGACAACTTTCCTGGGGCTGGAACAACCCAACTGGAACTGCCCAAACAGCACTGGGCCAAACTCAGGACAGAGTGAATTAAAGAGGACAAGGTGACAAACACAAGGTCCCCAACAAATGATACTCCCAGCTTAAATTTCCATGGCTTAATCTGTGCTTTGGCTGAGCAGGGAAGGCCTCCACGGTGGTGTGTTGGTTTAGTGGTTGGAGGATGACATAAAATAAAAGCCCTGAGTTCAAAGGGCCTGGCTGTTTACGGGAATCCCACCCCCCGAGCCCTGGCAGGAGCGTCCTGGATTACTCATCCTCCTTAACTCTTTGGATAAACATTTCCCTGTCGAGCCTAAGGTCGAGCTGCACAGCCCCTGACAAGAAAAAAAAAAAAAAAAAAAAAAAGGAAAAAAAAAAAAAACCCATGTTCAAAAATAAACACAACACGGGTCTGAATTAGGAGCTTGTTTCTCACAAAGGAAGATGGATTTACACAAGGGCAGCTCATCGGGACACGTTGGTTTCCCAAAGGAGAGAGCTGTGGAGGGATCTGGGAGGGATCTCAATATCCCTGAGGGACAGCACTTGAAGAGGAAAGGTCTGAGCCGTGCCAGCTGTGCAGGACAGGAGTTTGGGAATGGCTCTGGAGCTCCATGGTGAGCTCAGGAGCTGAAGGAGCTGCCAGGCACGGTGGGATTGACTGGGAAAGAGATCCCAGGCTCTAAGGACAGGAACACCTCCAGCTCCCACATCCAGCACCCTGAATCACTGCCATCCTCCCCGTTTCCATGGTGTCAAGCAAGTGTGAAGGAAAATAGGCTGGAGCTGAATGGGAGATAGGAGTATGGAGCAAAATCGGGGTAGATTTGGGGGTTTCTTTTTGGCTTTCCCCAGTGAAGGTGGTGGCACATTTAAAAGTGAGAATTGAAAGAGAACCTCAGTTCGTGATGATGAATGGTCAGGAATTCTACTTGAGAGCAGCCCCAGCACGTTTAATCGATGTTATAAATGTCTGCATCCAGCACAGGAGGTGAAAGCAGGGTGAGGGGCATTGATGGGAAATGAAATTCCCAGCAGAAGAAGTGTCAGGGTGTTTGTGTTCCAGGGCTGGAGAAATCTCTGTGCTACAACCTGCAACTCCTCGATAGGAATTCATTAGGAAGAAATCCTTCCCTGGGAGGGAGGGGAGGCCCTGGCACAGAATCCCAGAGCAGCTGTGGCTGCCCCTGGATCCCTGGGAGTGTCCAAGGCCAGGCTGGAGCACACTGGGACAGTGGGAGATGTCCCTGCCATGGCAGGGGTGGCACTGGATGGGATTTAAGGTCCCTTCAACCCAAACCATTCCATGATTTCATGATAATTTCAGTAGCAAATAAGTTTGAAAGAGCAGAGAATTCTGTTTGCAGTGCAGCACACTCTGAAACCACACATTTTAAATCTCTTTTACTCACCAGCATCGTGACATCATTTTCGTTTTCCCTCTTTGATTTTCCCACAAATTTTTAATTTTTAATTTTTTCAAAGCTGCAAAATGCTGACACTCTGAAGACAACTTAAAGGGTTGTCTTTGACGATTTAGGATATTCCTAAAAATTTGGCAAGACCCTTACTGAACCCTTGGCTCTGTGACATGCTGGACAGGATTAGAATCTCAAATGCTGCTCACACCATCATCTTCTGGGCATAACAATGACAATAAAAAAAGAAATTCCGATAAAACTGGAAAAAAAAAATCTCACTTCATAAAGATTCAGCCTAACCTTCAGCTGGAAACGAGATGACAAATAGGCCAGCAAGGCCAACCAGGATTTTTTTGGGGTATTGATTTAAAGCAGAGAAGCCACAGTTGGTAGTTTATCAATTCCAGTGGAAACCAAGGATCATGGAACTCAAAGGTATTAATCACTGTGGATTACAGAACCCAAGGCTTCTATTAATTTCCCTGCCAGATTCGTTATCTTCTCAGATTTTCCTGTCATTTCTTTAAGGCTTCCCTTGTAAATTTGGCATTTTGAGCTGTAAGGGGCCATTAGAGGATGGCAGGAGTCCTGTGCTGTTCTCGTAATGAATTCTCAGGTTACCCCGGGTTTTCCTGTGCAAACAAACTGAAGCCACACACAATTATCCCTCGGCTGCCCGAGCAGACATTCTCCAGGAGGATCTTCTATTTTTAATCCAGCCATTGGAATGAACTGGGGAAGGCTCCCAGGCTTTGCAGCCCCTTGGTTTTGGGCTAAAAATAAAACTTCAGCAGTGCAAACGCACGTCTGGTGTGTTATCCATGAAAATAATAATTTGGGGGGGTTGTTCCAACTGGGATTTCAAGAGTTGGGGCAGTCTGGAAGTGCTTGCTGAGCATGGATCCAGCCTGTGGAGGTAGAAATCTTCCATTTCTACACCAATCCCTTGTTTCAGTGAAACTCCTGGGATTTATATCAGAACAATCACAGAGGGTTCCCATCCCAGCCTTCCCTGATTAATGCAGTCAACACAGGTTGGGTTTTCAAGCTTCTTTCTACAACCATCACAAATAAAACTGAGATTCCCATTCCAAAAAACTCCTGAATCACAGAATCATGGAATCAAGGAATGGTTTGAGTTGGAAGGAACCTTAAAGCCCATTTTATTCCATCCCTGCACTTTCCACTATCCCAGCTTGCTCCAAGCCCTGTCCAACCTGGACTTGGACACTTCCAGGGATGCCCAGTGCTGGCAAGAGCTGCCACCAGAATTCCCCTGGAATTAAAAGTTTTCATCCATATGGATTCAACCCCATCCATTCCATTTAAAGCAATCACTGGTTCCACAGTGTTGGCCCTGCAGCCCTTTAAAGTGAGGAAATGCTGATTAAAAAATAGGAATTCTTGTTGGAGATTTTATTACATTTACCCTTCCATGCCATTTCCCTTTGCAGGTTGCACTAAGGCAAAACCATCACATTTTCTTAATTTATTTTTGTTATTTTTACAATTGCAATTCAGCAGCTTCCTCAACTCATCAGTGGCAACGTTTTCCCTTTGTTTTATTCTCCTGTAGCCAGGAACATAATCCACTCATGATGTTCAGCATGGTGATAGCACCAATATTTCATGAGAAGTAAAGAGGGAGATCAAAACTAGTCCCTAAATTATGTATGGGGGGGGGTGTGGAGGGGGAAGGAAGAGATGCAGGAAGATTTTCTTTGGTTTTATGCAGAATTTCTTTGATTTTACGCAGAATTTCTTTGCTCTTGTGCAGAATTTTGCAATTTTTACTAAGAACCGACTCACAACTGCACTGCAGCACGCCACAATTATTCAGCAAAAGCTCCTTTGCATTCCCTAAGTCCTCTTTTACAGCTTTTAACCATTTCCACGCTGCCATTTGTTTCATTCCGTGCCAAACAACCTCCCCATTTATATGGCTTTCCCCCCAGCCACAAAGTGAGCATATAATATATTAGAGGTCGATTTCCTTTGATATTCCCCCCATCCCCAGCTGGTTTTCCCCACTCCCAAGCCTTGGATTAAGCAGCTCCCAGGCAGCAGGAGAGCTCTGCAATAAGCCCTAAATTGAAAGCTCTGCTGTGTCTCCCCACTGGGAGAGCCTGCTGAGATAGGCTTCTTTTAATATCGCCTTAATAGGCTCAGTTAATTAAGTTCAGTCTATCTGGAAGGATTTTCATGGCCCTATGGAGCTCCGGCAAATGGGAGCCTATTCCTGCCACAGCTATTATCAATAGAGGAGCAAGGGAAAAAAAAGTGATTACAGCACTCGGGAGAGGGGGGGAAAAAAAAAATATATATATATAAAAGGGGAATCACCTTCGCTGCTTCTGCTGGCTCTGCACATTTCTGAGCATCCCAGCCCAGCATCCAGCGGGGACGAGGTGGGGCTGGAAAAACGCATCCCAAAGGCTTGAACTGCTCACCCCGCCTGAAAGCGGCAGCTGCCGGGGCTGTTAATCACTCAATTAGGCGCTAATTAACCCCCTCCGCAGCATCCCAAGGCGTCCCGTGGGCGGGGCGGGCTTGTGGCCGCTCTCTGTGCCGGGCACGCTCAGGATGCTCCGGGGCTACCGGAGACACGGATTATCGATTATCGATTATCGATTATCGACACGGTCCCGGGGCTGTTATCAATTATTGACCCGGTTCCAGGGTTATTATCGATTATTGACCCAGCCCTGGGGCTATTATTGATAATTCACCCATCCCTAGGGTTATTATCGATTATTTGACCCGGTCCCGGGGTCATTATCAATTATTGACCCAGCCCTAGGGCTGTTATCGATTATTAACCCAGCCCCAGAACTATTATCGATTATTGACCCAGCCCCAGAGCAATTATCTATTATTGACCCAGCCCCAGAGCTATTATCGATTATTGACCCAGCCCCAGAGCTATTATCGATTATTGACCCAGTCCCGCGGCTGTTATCGATTATTCACCCAGCTCAGGGGTTATTATCGATTATTGACTCAGCCCCGGGCTTTAATTGATTATTCACCACGCCCCAGGGCTGTTATCAATTATTGACCCGGTCCCGGGGCTGTTATTGATAATTCACCTATCCCCAGGGTTATTATCGATTATTGACCCAGCCCCAGGGCTCAAATCAAAGTCTGCCCTCGGGCAACGGGGCTCGGTGGCTGCTCCTGCCACTGAGGAGGTGAAGGCAGAGGTTTTGTGGAATCCCAGAGTGTCCTGAGTTGGGATGCTCAAGGATCATCGAGTCCAACTGCTGGCCATGCACAGGAGCATCCCCAAGAGTCAACAAAATCCCTCTGGAGCTCTGGAATGTTTGGGGCTGTGAGCATTCCCTGTGCCCAAACACCCTCTGGAGGAAAAACCTTTTCCAATATCCAACCTAAACCCTCTGGAGGAAAAATCTTTTCCAATATCCAACCTCTACTTTTGTGGGAAGAACCTTTTCCAATATCCAATCTACAGCTATGGGGGATAAACCTTTTCCCAATATCCAATCTGCACCCTCTGGGGGATAAACCTTTTCTAATATCCAGCTTACATCTTTGTGGGAAGAACCTTTTCCAATATCCAACCCAGCTATGGGCAACAAACCTTTCCCAATATCCAGCTTCCACCCTCTGAGAGAAGAAACTCCTCCCAATATCAATCCTACACTTTTGTGGGAAGAACCTTTTATCACTATCCAACCTAAACCCAGCCCTGACACAACTTCAGGCCGTTCCCTTGGGTCCCCTGTGCCAAAATTCACACCCTTCCAAGTGACCTCTGCAGGCAGGCTGCTCTCTAATTCTAACAAGGTTTCCAACGTTGAAAGCTGGCACTGAGCTGAGGCTTTCTGAGCAGCTGGGGCTGTCCTGAAGGTAACCCTGTGACCTGGGGGAGCCTTGCAGGAGCTGCTGGATCTCTTCTAGGCAGGGCAGGAACAAAACCTCTGGAAAATTCTGGGCCAGAATTCCCTGTTTGAATGAGACACAAATGTAAATCCCATCCCTTCCAACAATACTAACTCTGAGGGTTGGGAATGCACATATTTTCTTTCCTTCAAATATATGCAAGATACCTGCTCCCTCTTTAGTGTTCAGTTATTTTGCACATATTCAGGAATTTTTTGTCTCTCCTTGAAGTTCTTCAATGCAAAGATGTCATTTACTGTCCCCAACATGTCCTGACAGTGCTAAAAGTTCTTATTATCCATTGCTTTGGATTAAATACAGTTTAGTAACACTTGGCCTGTAATGATGGTTTAACTTCTGACCCATTTCTGATATTTAGCATGCACAGCTTAAATTGAATTAAGAAGCTGTGCTTTCACAGAGTAACAAAACTCGTAGGGAAACACCTCCAGAAGAAATGGTCAGGTTGGGGCAAGAGTTTTCTGATTTCTGCCAGGGTGTAAAGAGCCAGTGGAAAACCCAGCCCAACAATCTGGCATTGGAGGATGCTCCAAGAATACAAGAATTCTCTCACCCTTTCCAGTCCCAGTCTCATTTCCTGGGTTTTACCATCACTTGGGGTTATAGAGGCACGCAGTGAGTCAGCCTGGATCAATTTTCCTAATCCTCACAAAATGTTGATAATTTGTTCAGCTGTTCCCTTTTAACAGAGTGACAGAACAAATGCAGGAGGAGAATTTTAACTTGGGTTTTCTTTCAGCAGCTCCAACCTGGCATCCAGCTGAAAGCTTGTGATGAAGGACTTTAATTCCAGCACTAGGAGTATTTGATGACATTCTTTTTATCCTCAACAACATGATAAAGGTGGAGCTGGAGGGGAAAAGGGAAGCCCCAGCCACCTTAGGGCTCCCTGGGTTGGAATTCCCAGCCTGTGGAGCTGGAGTTACTCAGAGCAGCGTGTGCTGCTCCCCACTCCTGACATTTCCAGGGAGGAGAAGTGCTGCAGCTGAGGCACAGCATCATCCAGGGCTGTGCAGGAATCCCCACTCCCCTCAGTTGTCAGGAATGAAAAAAAAAACCCTCAGTGGGTTTGAAGGAACAATCCAGAGGGACCAGGGATGCTGTCACCAGCTCTGCATTCTCCTGCTGAAGGCTGAGGGCGCCCCATCAATCCCTTTTATCCTTCCATTATATCCTGCCTAGGTCAGCAAACAAATATTTTGTGATAGGGGTGGGCTATTTAAGGGTTCCTGAGAGCTCCTGGATATATTTCTAAATTCAATATATAATAGATTCCTACAGATAAACCCCTAAACTGTGAAGCCTGGATTATTCTTGCCCAGCCTGAAAGCAGCACCAGCATTTCTCACAGATGTGTCATCCATTCCTTCACCACCTGGGATTAACTCTAATCAAAAGTGACGTCCAAGACAATCCTTGTAGCCAATTATTTGTTTTCTTAGTGCAGGCCAGAAGATTCCTTCATGCAATCTTGCAAAATATTACAAAATACTACCTTATGTCCTTACAAAGTCCTGGCATTATGTGAAAAAGTGAGGAGTGAGCTGGAGGAGTTCAAGGGTGAAGAAGTTTAATATTTGGAACTTTTTCCTCTAAATTAGTTTGAAAGGTTTGGATTGTAAATAACACAAATCTATGAAGGTGGCAAGAAGTGAGGAGTTTAATTTAGATAAAAGCAGAACAAAGCACTTGGAAATCAGTAGCATTGCCTCCCTGTTTGAAGGAATGTCTGACCTGGAAGGAGGATGGTGTTTACTGAGACTAAACCAACATCCCCCTCCAAAAATGCTCCAAAAATGCCCCAAAACTGCCAAGTGCTTCTGTGTGCTGGGTCCTGTGCTTAACCAAAAGAAAAGGACGAGGCAGAGGAGGAATCCCGGGATAACCAAAGGGCCAGGAAATAGCTGGGAGTGGGAGAAGGGCTCTCGTCCAGGTGGGACTCCGGCAGGTGACAGAGCCCAGAGGAGCTGGGCTCCAAGGCAGGACTGTGAGTGCCAGCCTGGGCAGGGGGAAGGTCCTGCATGGCTGGGGCTGACTCAGGCTGCTCCCTGCAGCCCTGTGGCTTGGCCACGCTGCTCAGGGTTTTGTTCTGAGCTGACATTTCTCGCTCTGATTAATCCTTTCCAGCCCCTGGGCTCAGCTGACTCGGCTGAGCCATTGTTCGGCTCTGTGAACTTCGTCTCTTTTCAGGGCTTAAACAGAAGACCCCTCTCCCCTCCCCACCTCATCCTTCTTGCTAAAAGCCTGTTTGTAAGAGCCATAATGAAACTCCAGGTGGCCTGGTGATTCCTGAGTAATCCCCTCAGGGATTTGAAGCACTTGGTTATGCCTCATGCATGGTAACAAGCCATGGATGTGATTTTCCCCTCTTGCTTTCCGCTGGGCTGTGATTTAATAAGTGCAGGGCATTAAATGCTCAAAAAAAAAAAAAAAAAATAAAAGAAAGTTCAAAATCAAAACAATCCCTGGAAACACAACAAGCTCTGCAGTGTGTGTGCATGGGCAGTGGATCCAGCAGTTCCCACTGAACATTAGATTATCTCCTGAGCCCAGCTCCACTGGGAAGAAGAGCAGAAAACTCTGGGGCAAGTCCTGATCCCACAGATCCCACAGCCAGGCACCTACACCTGGTCCCGTTGTCCTTGCCCTCTGTCCCATATGGGAACATCCCCCTGGCTGTGCCACCAAGCACCTTCGAGCTTGGGAAATGGTGAGAGTCAGGGCTGGAGCATTTCACCCCTCTAAAGGAAACAGCAGAAGAGCAAAATGAGTTTTTAAGGCTAAAAAAAAAAATTAAAAAGGGGCTTGGGGTATTTGATGAGCTTCCAGAGGTCTGCTTGCCACGTGTTTGTAAAGGCCAAGTGGAGCAGAAGGGGCAGGAAAAGCTTGGGAAGGTGGGAGTGGGATTATTGGGATGCTACCTGGACACTCCAAGGATTCATTTCCTTGCCTTGTCTGGCACCAGAACCTGCCCAGCTCTTGAGCAGAGGGGAGGAAGGTGAAGGAGCTTTTCCCTAAAACCTCCTGGGATCAATCATTGCACTGGCTGAGAGTTCACCTCTGTTTGTGAAGTTATTTTGGGTCTTTCCATGGATTAGTGACAATTGCTAATATTGTCAACAGAGCAAAAATATCAGAACTAACAGCAGGGTGAAACTAAAGAGAGGCTTAACTCTTAATTCTTAATGAGTGCCAACAAACCAGGCCCTGCACTGCCCAGCAGCCCAACACTGAGCTGTGTCCCCTCCAACATGTGCTGCTCTGAAGGGATTACACCTCTCATCCCCTGCAGCCACCCTCACCCTCCCGCCTGGCCAGCACAGCTTTGTGCTCCATTGGTTCCACCAAAAAGGAATTTCCACGGGAGAGCCAGGACGGATAAATCACCAGCAAATTGCTATTGGCAGGGTGAGGTCAGGAGCAAGGGGAGAGAAGGACCTGGAGACAGGGAGGGAAAGGCAGAAAGGAAGAAAACAGCTTTGGTGCACGTTGAAATCTTTGCCTAATTTTGGTTTGAGGCTCCAGTCCGGGCCAGCAGCTGCTGCAGATGATGTATTACAAACGACTTATTGCTGTAATGCATCATGAAGCTGCATGGCCCTGCTGACAGGTTCCCCTAATACATCATCAGAGCACTGCCCAGCAGGAACAGCAGCCCTGCAAACCAAACAGCTCCAGAATTCTTCGTGCAGTCCCAGCCCCACCCCCTCCACTCCAAACTGTGAATTTCTTTTCTGCTCTATTAAAGATTTCAGCTTTGAAAAGCGTGGGCCAGAGCAGGCTCTCATTAAACGGGCTCCGATGGTTTCATAAGTCCCCAAAGTCATTAAAGGTTTTTTATATAAGAGATTAACTATTGCTATTGTTGCTTGGCACAAATAAATTCTCTTTAAATCCTTTTTTATGCCCTCCTGGTAGTGAGGAGGAGCTCAGGCTTGCCTGTGATGAGGAGCCTTGGCTGTGGGGCTGACACAAGCTCTGTTCAACCTCTTTAAAATCAAATTCAGAGCTCTGAGCAGCCAGGCTGTGTCGTGGGGACCCCGGAGATCCGTGGAGCTGCTGCCACATCCAGAGGGGATTTGTGTGGCTTCAGGATAAGCAGGATTATGGGTGCTCAGCCCTTCTGGAAGTCAGGGCCTAAAAGCCCACAGGTTGCATTGCAAATAATAATAATAATAAGAAGAAGGAGAAGAAGAAGAAGAAGAAGAAGAAGAAGAAGAAGAAGAAGAAGAAGAGGAAGAAGAAGGAGAAGAAGGAGAAGGAGAAGAAGAAGGAGAAGGAGAAGAAGAAAAAGAAAGAAAAAAAAAGGAAAAAAAATGGGGTGAATCCAGGGAAGGGTTTTGAGCAGCTCAGTGATGAAATGCAGAGTTGCAGCCCCAAAAGTTGTGTTTGGGTCTGACTCACCCTAAATTCTGACAGTCCCAGAGGCTCCTCAGAGGTGCAGGACACCAGGGCCAGGTGACCACCCCGAGGTCCAGGCGTGATGGGGATGATCCTGCAGAGAATCCACTGGGATTGCAGCTCCCTGGAGCACAGAGGTAGCACTGACACATCCCATAATATTCCCTGAGCTCACAAAAGTGCAGGTGCAAAAGGAAGGGACGAGTTGGAAATCAGGGCTTGCACTTGCCCAGCTCTTGGAAAGGCAGGTGAAGGTCCCAAAGACATTCTGGTGTTAAAATTAGGGATCATTTCTCCTTGGGTTTATGACAGGAAAACGAGGAATTTTCCATGCAGAATGCATTGGTTCACAAACAAGAATTAATTAATAAATAAAAAAGAAAGAAAAGAGGAGAACAGGAGAAGTGCAGAGGGATTTTACCTGCAGAATGCATTGGTTCACAAACAAGAATTAATTAATTAAAAAAAAAGAAAGAAAGGGGGAAAACAGGAAAAGAGCAGAGGGATTTACCTGCATTCAGGTTCTAGGACAAACACAACCCTTTGCACAAACTCTGGAAATTTCTGGGTGGCACCAGGGGTGACCCTGAGGCGGTGCCCACTTGAGAGGGGCGTTCAGGGGCACATCTGGAAGGGCACATCTGGAAGCTCCAGCAGGGAATTGCCAGCGATTTCTCACAAAGCTTCTCAGGGCAGGGCATCAGCACCTTGGATTTGCCTTGGAAATGCCCCCGGGCTGGGCGGGGCTGCTGCCATTCCAGAGCTATTTTGGATCCAAGATGAAGTGTCTTTTTATTTTGTTGAAATGGGTTTTAATTGAAGGCGCTGCTCTGCTCCAGGAGCACCAAACGAACGTGGTTTGGTGTTTTTCTTTCCCAAATCCTAAGGGGACGTGCCCCTAGACCAACATTCGACTGTTTTGTTTTTGGGTTTGGTTTTTTTTTGGTTTTGGGTTTTTTTTTTTGGTTTTTTTTTTCTTTTTCCCCCCTTGGTCAAAAGATCCAGTGTGTGCTAATTCTGTCGGGCTCCCTCTCACTCAATCACTCATATTCAGTGCCCCCTAAAGAAACATTGCAGAAGCCAGAAGGGTAAGAAATTACCCAAATGAGCTGCCTGTGCTTCTCCCTCACATATCACACACGGAATTGTTGCCACCTTGCTGGGAAAATTAGCCCTGGCTTGGCTTTGCTTATCAAATAACAGAGGAGGTGCTGTGCTGGGTCAGGGCAGGGACTGGCCAGAATTGGGGCTGAGAGGGGAAAGGATCCTGCAGAATTTTGGAAACTGATCTTCTAAATCAAATTTTTTGGGGGATTTTTGTGCTGAGGTTTGGTGGCCACGCATTCCCCCTTATTTCATCTGGGAATGTGCCCTATTTAATCTGGGAAAGTGCTTTATTTAATCTGGGAATGTGCTTTATTTAATCTGGGAAAGTGCCTTTTTAAAATCTGTGAATGTGCTTATTTTAAAGATAAAAGGCATTTATAAATTAGAGAGAAACCCTCTGATTTTATCACTTTGCAAACTCCTGTCTTTGCTGAGTTCTGCTGAAGTTTTAATGGATAAGTGGGCTCAAGAAATGTTTGACTTCATCCCAAAAATGCAGTTTTGCAGAAATCCTTTTTTAGCATGGTGAGGTTTTATCAGAAACTTCGTGATTTTTCATTTTGCAGAACTTCATATCAAAATTTGCCTAAATTTGAAAACATCGGATTAAAATAAAGGCTAAAGCAGAGAAAAATACAGGATTTTCTTCCTGAATCTTATTTTTATTTCCCATTTCTAAGGACTCCAAAAAGCTTTTTCTTCAGTTTGACTCAAGACATGACAATAACAAAAAAATCAGTTCAGCCATGGAGCTAAAAAATCAAATTCTCACACAAACGTAAGTGTAAAAAATATTTATTCTGCCCTATTTACTGGGAGCTGATGGTGGTGGCTGTATTTTTAATTAGGGTACAAATTAAATTTATTAAATTCATTCATCAAAGGAGAAGCCAGCAGCTGTTGGGATGTTGGGAGTGGTGGAGGAGGAAGTTTGATCTCAGTGGATTCCCGAGCCAGCAGCCAGGACATCCTTTGGAATTCCATTGGGGAACACAAAACCAGACCCAAATTTTGTTTCCAAGGCCACACCACCTTTGTTTTCTGTAATTAACAAAGCTCCACCACAGCAAATGCAAATCCTGCAAATAACAGGAGATTGAAATGATAACAAAACCAGAACAGTGAACCAAAAATCTGTGAAAATTCTGAATTTCAGGAAAAACTCAGGGGATTCTGCTGCCTGTGCCTCTGAGCTCTGCCCCCAGGATTCACCTCGTGCCCCACCTCATCCTCTGGTTTTTGTAACTTACCTGAGGTTGTAAAATTACCCTAGACTCAACTTGAAGCTGCTTTATTTTGAAAATTGCATGAAATCCCCAACACTCTGAGAAATACAATGCACTGAGGCTGCATCTCAGCAACCAAAGCAGCCCCAAAATGCAAACAGAGCAGCAAACGCTGCAGCTTCCCATCCACACACCCCCCTGGCTCCTGCTTTCATCAAATCTGGTCTCTTTGCTTTGCTTTTTATCTTCTTCTCTTTTCTGGGAGTTTGCTGTGCATGTTGGAGGGGACACAGCTCAATTTTGGGGTGCTGGTTTGCTGTCACTCATTAAGAATTAGGAGTTAAGCCCCTCTTTAGTTACACCCCGATCTTAGTTCTGATTTTTTTTTGTTCTGTTAACAATATTAGCAATTCTCACTAATGCATGGAAAACGCCCCAAATAACTTCACAAACAGAATTTGGGGGACTAAACCCCAACGAGAACAAACCCAAGCGAGGTGCTGAGGGCAGCCCATGGATGAGGGGAGTGGGAGCTCCCAGGGTACACAAGGGGAGGCTCTGAGGCTCAGCAAGTGCAGGGACCTGCCCATCCTCATCCAGTATAGAAAAAAAACCCCAAGTCTGAGTTTTTGGGAGCTTTTTCAGAGTGTCCAGCTCTGTCCTTGGGTGTCCTGAGCAGCCCCGTGGCCGGAGCGTGCAGATCTGTGGCTGCAGCCTCCTTACATCACCAGGGACTGAAAACCCCCAACCCTTGCAGCTCCCCAGCCTTCTGCAGCCCAATTTATGTCCAATTTGCAGACTTTCAACATAGCAGCCTCACAGTTCATAAAATCAAACTCAGCCAGGGCTAAGTCTCTGGGTAATGGATTTAGGATCACTCGAGGTGTTACTGGCAGTTCATGATGGGTAACTTTCTTGTTAACTAAAGTCCCTTTTGCTAAATGAGTTCCAGCTTTAACTCCCCCCAGTCCCAGCCTTCACTCTCCCTTTCCCCCCCCCCCCCTTTTTTTCTTTTTTTTCCTCCCCTTTTTTGGCAGCGCTGTTCTGGATGGGAAGGGAGGGGGAGAGGAGGAGGTGGCACAGGGCTTTTTATTGGGCTGCACGTGGAGGGCTTTTCGTGGCCAGGGCTACGGGGAGCAGAGACAGAGGGAGAGGGAGGGGGGAGAAAGGTGGGATAAGTCAGTCTTTGTGCGAGGGGAAGGTGCTGAAAGGAGGGCTGTGTGCTGGGGCTGGGCTGCAGCCCTCTGGCTCCGCTCGTCTGGGCAGGGCTCTGGAGCCAGCACGGGGCTCTGGGGCTTCCACAGGTACCTCCAGCACCGTGGGGAGCAGGGCCAGGAAAACCATGGCCAGGGAGGGGAACCAGGGCAGGGAAACCATGGCCAGGGAGGGGAACCATGGCAGAGAAACCATGGCCAGGGAGGGAAACAGGGCAGGGAAACCATGGCCAGGGAGGGAAACAGGGCAGGGAAACCATGGCCAGGGAGGGGAAACCATGGCCAGGGAGGGGAACCATGGCAGGGTAACCATGGCCAGGGAGGGGAACCAGGGCAGGGAAACCATGGCCAGGGAGGGAAACAGGGCAGGGAAACCATGGCCAGGGAGGGGAAACCATGGCCAGGGAGGGAAACCATGGCAGGGAAACCATGGCCAGGGAGGGGAAACCATGGTGGGGAAACCATGGCAGGGGAATCATGGCAGGAAAACCATGGCAGGGAAACCATGGCAGATAAACCATGGCAAGGAAACCGTGGCAAGGAAAACATGGCAGGGAAACCATGACAGGGAAATTATGGTCTGGACATGGCAGAGAAACCATGGCAGATAAACCATGGCAGATAAACCATGGCTGGGCAGGGGAACCATGGCCTGATCTTGGCAGGGAAATCATGGCAAATAAACCATGGCAAATAAACCATGGCAGGGAAACCACATCCTGCTCATGCCAGGGAAACCCAGCCCCTCCTGCCATGGGCTCCCTGGGCTGGCAGTGCTGCCCAGACCCCGTTTTTGGGGTGTCTCCATCATCCGTCCCCCACTGGACCTTTCCCTATGGAGCACCTGGTGCTGCTCTTCCTCCAGCACTGGATTTTGCAGCTGAGCAGCCGTGGAGTTTGTCTGGCAAGGATAAACTCTGCAGGCCATGCATCATTTCCAACCTTGCAGATTTTGAGGGGACGTCATCAAAACCTTTTCTCCCTCTGACAACGTTTCTGGCAAAAATGAAAGACTGGGGCTGTTGTGTTTTGGTTTTAATCAAAGCAGCAGCTTTTCCTTGCTCTTCACTTCTGCTTTCAAACATTCACCTCTCAAGCGTTTTCTTGGAAAAATGATCACCCCAGGAACTCTGTGTCTGCTTCCATCACCCTGCACGGGGCCAAAATGAATGGATCACAACTAATGACAGTCAAAGCAAGTGTTTGACACCATTTTCTGAGGTGCAGCTTCTTGTAGGAGTTGTTTGCAGGGAGGTTCCTCACTCAAAACACATCTGAGGTGAAGCAATGATTCAAAGGTGTTAAGAAAAAGCCCCATTCCAAATGAAAGAATGGTGCTATTTTTGGTCTAAAGCAGCATTTTGAGTTGAATTTCAACACCATCATTGACTGAAGGGCCTCCAAAGGCCATGAGAACACAGACACTGTGCTGCACAGAGAAAGGAGTTTGCAGGCCAAGTTTAGCAACCTCCAACCTTATTAATGGGTGTATTTTACATTCTGGCTACAATCAAATGGGCCCAGTAGTGATTTATTATTGATACCAAATAAAAACCCACTTGATAATCTCGAAGCTTTACCTCCAGGAGAATATTTCCTTTCCTTTCTGGAGATGCCAGCCAGCATTTTCTTATCCCAGCCTGGGAGAAGGCTGAAACTATAAATGGATTATTACAGGAATCCAGTGGAGGACTCTCCTCCACTCCATTTCATGATTATTTGTTTGGAGTAACTCAGAAATTGTCATGTGAGCCCCTTTTCCTCTTGGAAGGGGCAGTGTCTCCTTGTGGCTGTGCCAGCTGCTCCAGCCTGGATTGGCTTTCAAACTAAATAAATAATTTTATTTAAAGAAGAAAAAGAAGAAGAAATTGTTCACCAATCCCCCCAGCTCTGTTTGCTCTGGTTTTGTGACAAAAGCTGTGATCACGTGCTCTGTGAAGCAGCTCATGAATATTGATTTCAATCTGCCATAATTTCAGTCAGGATTTCCTGGTTGAATGGAATGATTTCCTGATTGAACTTCATCGATTTCAGTCATGGTTCAATATCTCTGGGGACTGCTGTGAACAGGGTTCTGCTGATAGGGCAAAGGTGACTGAAGATGAAGATGAAGATGAAGATGAAGATGAAGATGAAGATGAAGATGAAGATGAAGATGAAGATTCCCAGGCTGGATCAGGACAACATCTCCCTTCCCAGTGCCTTGTCCTGGAAGAGCCCAGCTGTCCATGAGGAATCACAGGGTGCAGGGAGAGAGCAAAGACAGAAGGCAGGGCAGCAAAATCATCCAGATCCTTCCAGATCCCCCTTTCCATGAAGGAATTCCTCCTGCTGTCCATCCTGAACCTCCCTTCTGCCCCTTTCTTCCAGTGAAATCCTCCAGGCAATCCTTACCCCAGCCAATATCCCAGAGCTGCCTGCTGCACTTTTCCATCTGCACCCCCTGCATCCCATTTCCAGCTGGGATGGGGTTGGATTCCCAGGCCAGGGGCTCAACAACCACATTCATTTTCAGCAACTTGAACAGCCAGGAAAGACTCTTGACCAAACAAATGGCTCCCCATAAACATGTCCGAGGAAATTAAGATGCTACAACTGATCTGCTTTAATGAAATTACGCGCCCGGCTCCGGTTCCAGTGTTGCTCCCTGTATTTTCTGCATCGTGCCATGCAATTAATCCTTCCTAAAATAAACGGGCTGATTAAAATTCCATTATCCTGACAGTTCACAATAAACCATGGGACCAATGATCCCCTCTCTTTTTAACCTTTTAAGCCATTATAATTAATTCTGGATTTATGTCATTTGCTGGCAAATGTTCCGATCACCTTCCTAACTACTTCAACAATTCCAAACAGTTGCACTCCTCCAGCATGTAAACAATGGACAATAATTGAACTATTTAACCTGATTCCCATTTCATGGAGTTTCCTTTAGACACAAAGCTCAGTATTGAGTTGCTCAGGATTGAGTTGTTTGCCTTTTTGATTTTTTTTTTTCAGTCTCTAATTAAGTGCTCATTAAAAATAAAATAATAGCACTTTGGAAAAAGACAGAGAAGGGCCTGAATTTGATTCTTTTGGTCCCATATTCAACTTGTGAGTGAAGAAAGACCTGCTGAAGGACATTATTTTATGGTGTTATTTCAATCATATTAAAAATCCCAATATTTTCCTTCCCAAATTTTCTGCAATTCCCTGTTGTCCAAAGCCAACCTTCCTTAGCACACTCTGTTCTTAAGGATGACAACCACTACACCCAAAATAATCATAATTTTGCCCAGTGGAATGACTTTTGGCCCAAATGCCTCTAGTTTTCACAACAAACACATCGTGGAAATGAAACTAATCTTCCAGCCAAGCTTATCCTTGGTAAAATATCAGGTTTGAGGAGCTGCAAGGCCAACCCTGCCCCAAAAGAACCAAGAAATACGATTTATATTCTTTAAAAATCATGTAAAAGGAGATCAACCAGCTTGGAGGAGGTGGATTTACTAAATCAACCACTCCTTTGCCTGCATTTCGTGGGTATTTTTATTTCCCTGTCTTACAATTTCCCAAAAAGAAACCAAATAACAAATGAGGTGATCTGGTGCTATTAAAATTGCCACTTAAATGAATTTGTCTTGGTTTGGGGAAAAGAGCATCAAAATGTCAGCTGCTCAAAAACACAGATCCAATCTCCAAATTTTTCAGAAGGTGGAAAATCCATTTCCTAACCAGCCCTACTTACCACTGGGTACATGGGTTACTTATCCAAACTCACCCTGACCTTCAAAAATGTTTGGGTTGATGTCAGTGTTTGGGCTGAGGTTTGGTTTGGCCAGTTCTGCTTTTTCCACAGCAGTGCACCCATCCCTAGAAGAGATGGAATAAAAAGAGGAATTCTAAGCACACATAGACCCAACTATTTAATAGAAATCATAAAAAAAAAAAAAAAAAAATCCCCCTTTCCCTCATCTTTATCTGACCGGTGCTCACGAGCAGCAGCCGCTCGGCCCCAACAGCAACACCCGATGAAAAGGAGGAAAGGAAACAGATTTATGAAGCAGCTAACCTGTGTTTACATTGACAAATGAGCTTTCTAGAGATCCCCAAGTCCATTCCAAACCCCCTTTTTTTTTTTTTTTCAGCATCTCTTTACCCAGCCAGCTGCAGCATCCCCCCGGGACCTCCCCAGTGCCACTGGCAGCCGCCTCCCTTCTCGATTTCTGCCGAGGTCTCGGGAGCTGTGCAGTGTCAGCTGCACAGGATGGAGCCTGGGGGGGGGGGGGGGGGGGGGGGGGGGGGGGGGGGGGAGGGGGGGGGGGGGGGGGGGGGGGGGGGGGGGGGGGGGGGGGGGGGGGGGGGGGGGGGGGGGGGGGGGGAGGGGGGGGGGGGGGCAAGGAGGCCCATCCTGTCAGCACCCTGGGAACGAGCAAAGGCCGCCTTTGTGCTTGCCCCGGGCCCATCTCGTCCTGCTTCGAATTAAGAGCGGCGGCGATTTCCGCCGCCGGGGCTTTGCAGAAAGCTCCCAATGTTCCGTGGCCCTGCTCCGGTTGCAGCGCCATGGGAGGCTCCAGGAAGATGCCAGGAGCTTTGTCTCACTTTGCTCCCGTGGTTTTGCTTTCCGAGGAAGGGCTGGGAAGGGAAGGGAAGGGGAGAGGAGAGGAGAGGTGGTGGGGGTTTGGTCGTAGCCAAAGGAGAGGGAGAATGGGAAATTGGGGCTGGGGATGAAGCGCCAGTTATGGATTGTTCCATGGGCTGCAGAATTCCCAGTTTCCTCCTGTTGGCCTCCAAATTGTGATGGAATGGTGGAGAATATTCCTCAGCACAGTCATAGAATGGTTTGGGTTGGGAGGGACCCTGAAGCCCATCCAGGTCCACCTGCACCTTCCACTGTCCCAGGGTGCTCCAAGCTGCATCCAGCCTGGCCTGAAAAGGGAGGAGAAAAAATGAAAAGGAAGGAGGAACAAGAAAAAGGAAGGCGGAACAAGGAAAAGGAAATAGGAACAAGGAAAAGGAAGGAGGAAAAAAAAAAGGAAGGAGGAACAAGAAAAATTAAGGAGGAACAAGGAAAAGGAAATAGGAACAAGGAAAAGGAAGGAGGAAAAAAAAAAAAGGAAGGAGGAACAAGAAAAATTAAGGAGGAACAAGGAAAAGGAAATAGGAACAAGGAAAAGGAAGGAGGAACAAGGAAAAGGAAAGAAGAACAAGGAAAAGGAAGAAGGAACAAGGAGAAGGATGGAGGAAAAAGGAAAAGGAAGGAGGCAAACTCTGAGGCTGTGGATGGGAGCACCCGTACAGGGATGGTGCCATTGCAGGGCTGTTTGGAATTATTTCCTTTCCCAGTTTTTCCCACTTGTCCCAATGCTCCTGGGATCCCTGAGGAATCCTGCTGGGGATAAACCCCTCAGCTCCACAGAGCTGTCACATCCAAGCCTGAAAAACATGGGACACGCAAAATTATCCTCCAACATTGATTCCCACAACCATGAGAGAGAACAGGGTTAAACCTGCCAGGCCCAGCCACTCCCTGTCCCCCTTTTTTGGGTTTGTTTGTTGGGTTCTTGGGAATAAAGTGCAAGCTGGGTTGAATGAATAAGAGAAATAAACGAATCTGCAGAGATATTTTCACCACCCTGCTGTTGACTTTGAGCCCTGCTGTTTAGAGCAGGATGTCAACAGGGTGAGTGTCCTCCCTGCTCCTGCAAAACCACCCAGCTATTCCAGGCTTGTGGGCACCCTTTGGGTACAATAGCTTTCCCTTTGGGAACCTGGTTTCCTCCCAGCTTTATGTATTTATGGATGGACAAGACTTTTTGTACTTTCAGTGCTGTCAGCTCAGCCCCCATGAGGATGTTCCAGCTCAGGAGCCTGAGGGAAATTTAGGAAGAGGGTTTCTGTGGCCAGGATCAGGGCATGGCCCTGGGAGTGAGGATTTCACAGCATCAGGGAATGGTTTGGGATGGGAGGGACCTTAAATTTAATCTCATTTCACCCCTGCCATGGGCAAGGACATCTTTCACTATTCCAGGTGGCTCCAAGCCCTGTCCAGCCTGGCCTTGGACACTTCCAGGGATGGAGCAGCCCCAGCTTCTCTTTGCCCCTGGCTTTGTTCCCTATGGATCTGTAGCACAGGGGGCTGGAAAGGAATAAAATCTGGGAAAGGATTGGAAAAACTTTGATGTAATTCTTGAGTCATGCCTTGGAGTAAACATGCCATTAATCAGCAGTGAGTATTAATCATCCCTGTGAGTTTGCACAGGCCCGTGGACATTGTCTGTGAGGGTCTGAGTGTAGGGAAAGGCAGCTGAGGGAAATCTCCATTCATTCATTGCTGCTGCCACTCTGTCTGTGCCTTCCCTGGGAGCTGGGGGCACTTGGGAATGCCAGGATCAGAGCAGGGAAACTCCCCAGGATCAGAGAACAGAACCTCTCCTGCATCAGAGAATAGAATCTCCCCAGGATCAGAGCAGGGAATCTCCCCAGGATCAGAGCAGGGAACTCTTTTTCTTAACACTCTCTATTGGCTTCCAGTTATCATCACATCTGTGTTGTGATCTCGTCCTGGTTGCAGCTCTGGGTGCTGAGGGGATTTTGTACCCTGGCCTGTCGATTTTCTCCCTGTGACTGGGGAATTTCAGAGGGCAGGGATGGATGGGATATTGGGAAGGAATTGTTCACTATGAGGGTGGGCAGGCACAGGGTGCCCAGAGAAGCTGTGGCTGCCCCTGGATCCCTGGAAGTGTCCAAGGCCAGGTTGGATGGAGCTTGGAGCACCCTGTAATTTGGAGAATTAATTTTTGTTTTGTATGTATCCATTTATTAATGAAATATTTAAAAGCAAAGAACAGAAAAAAAATTTAAAATTTATCTTTAATAATACTTGATAAAGCTTTTCCTGTATTCTGGATTTTTCCAGCATTGAAAAAAGCTTTCTCAGTGTCACTTTTTTCCTCTCAGACTCTTTATTAGGAAGTTTATTAATTTTTTTTCACAAAACATCCATATTTTGGGAAGAGCCAACCAAGATCTCAGAGCTGCCAGACCCTCAGATGGATAAATCTGACAGAATTTTCTCCTGACTGTTCTGGTGCTGGGCTTTGCATCGATTTTAACCACACACATCAATCTGCACTAATATATAAGGGGCAAAAAATCCTGGGATGGTTTTATTTCCTCTGCACGAGGTACAATTTACAGTGTGAAATTACAAAATTTTCCTTTAAATTTGCCTTGCTGTGTTCTTTCAAATATCACAAACTATTACCTTTAAATCATGAAGCTGCCATTGCTGTGTCTATAATTCTTGTCATCCTCTTTTTGCTTTCCTTCTTTCCTCTTTTCCTTCCAGAGGGAACCATATTTTGCTGGATTTTTTGAGCTTGATATTCCAAGATGTTGATGTGTCTGGATGGGTTTTCTCGTGCTGTATTTCTTTTTATGGGATATATAGAAAATAAAACCAGGTTCAAACCTTGTTGTTTCACAGTAAATTGGAAATATCCAGGTCCAGTGCATAAAGTTTAGCAGAAATCAGGAGCAAGGAGGGCACTTTTGGTGGACTGGTCCATGCCAGAGAGAATTCCCTGCATCCAGCCCTGAAGGTGACACCACTTTAAAGAATCCCACAGGGACAAATCACCAGAGAAATCCACAAATCATTTTATCACCCTTAATACATCTTTCATTCTCAGTCCCTTCCAGAAAAGATTTCAACTTTCTCTCTGAGCAACCCTTGGGCACCTTACAGGAGATTTGAGAATATTCTGAATATTCAGGTTTTGGTTGGTTTGTTTTTTTTTTTTTTTTTTTTAGCTGCTCTGGTACAAAGCCGATGGGATTTATATTTAGTCTGTGTTGCTGTCCCTATTTTATAAACACAGGAATTCTGAGACAAAATAATAATAATGTGAAAATGGACCAACCGCAGTGACGGCAGAGGCAGGGATGGACTTTGGAGTTTATGGTTACCCAGCAAATGTTTGGCTCCAGCGGTGGGTCCCTCATGTAAGATTCACTTTTAATTACCCACTACACTCATATCTGAGTCAAAAAAAATAAACAGAGATAGGGAGAAGGATATGAACAGCAGTGGGCATGAAATCATGGAGTGGAAACCCAAAATGATGTATTTGCTTAATTTAACCCAGGCAGCTGAGCCGTGGCTCTGCAGTGCCAGTGTGGGCAGCTGGGGATTGCTGCTTTTATCTGCCCAGAGAAGATTTCATGCCTCGGTTTATTTGTGTAACTCTGCTCCATTTCTAGCAGCAGCACACGCTATTTACCATTTTGGAAAAGGTTGTCAAAATGTGTAGATATCACATGAATGCCTAGAACGTAAGAAAAATAAAAAAAATATTTTCTGTGTCCTGTAAATAATAAATATTTTCGATTTCATCCTTTAGCTGGTCATTTGACTTTTCCAGTTGGGAACACTGCTGCTGTACAAGTCAGGAGTCACTCTAGGAAAAGAGTAGATGTTAAATTACATTTTCAGCTATCTTGACAAGCCGTACTTGGCAGAGTTTTTCTCAGGGAACAAGCTGGTCTATAGATTTCTGAGAAATTAAAACCATATGGCAACACCTTGGAGAAAAAAAAAAAAAAAAAGCAGCCCTTCTCTGGAAGCATCCTTGGAGTTTTCAAAATGTACGTGAATTAAATATAGCCCTGTTTATTTAGAAAGAATCTGTTCGGATTAGAGCCGGACCCCTCATTCCTGCTCCAAGAATTAAATTGCCAATAAAGCCACAATGGGAGAGAACCTCATGACTGCATTGGTGTTAATAAACTCAAGCTGAATTTTGGGTTAATTTTGGCTAAACTCGGCTTTTCTGCAGACATTTAAATTAGGGCATCAATTAGAGGGTGAGTGGTTTCCTCTGATAACTCGTGTGATAAAATTGGCACTGGGAGGAGATTCCACTCATCAGAGGCTGCAGAAGATGTCAGGTGAAGTTTAAAACTCCTGTCAGAGATAAATTGAGCTTTGCAGGGCAGCACTGACCTGCCTCTGGGGACAGCCTGGGGACAGGAGGGCTCACAGGGCTCCGGGGCACAAAGATCCTCCCAAAAAATCCCATTTGGGACACAGGGCCAGGGGGGTGGAGCACAACAACGCGGCTGGACACAACCGTATTTTATTAAATTAATCTGAAATGGTTTCTTATTAAAATTTAGAGTCTCGTTCCCGAGGAGAAGCTGCCTCACGGCGCCTCCTCCTCCTCCTCCTCACGTGCTGCAGCTGGAAAAAGGTGCTGGAAAAAAAAAAAATAAATAAAAAAAATCCCTCTCCTCCTGAATTATCTGGTGACATTACAAGCTTTGACAAGAAGAGAAATCTCCTCCAACTCCTCCCCGGCCCAATATGTGGTCAAATATATGACTTCAGCGGAAAGCATTTGATTAGATGGATGTAGGGGATATAAAACCCTTCAATTGGGGACAGATCTTTTCATATAGGAAACATATTTTCAATGTTGGATTTTACGGCGGCGAGGAAGTGCGTAAAAAACTTTTCAGCAACATAATACCCGAAAAAAAAAAAAAAAAAAAAAAAAAAGAAGGCTGAAAGCCCTCAATTTTCCCCTGCCTCTGCTGCTGTAGACTTCTTGTATATTTGCACATTTGGATATGATGACAATTAGTTCTGTGCTGCGGGACTGGATTGATTTCGCTGCCTGGGCCCCGTCCAGCTCAAACCTCGCAGGTTCAAATACAGAAGCTTTTGGTTAATGAACTCCAGAAAGTGTAAAATCCTGAGGCCCTGCAGTTACACGATCACCCTTCCCAACAGCAGCACTAATATCTAACAAGGCCAGCTACTGTTCTACCCCTTTAGAAGAAGCTCATAAAAAGGAGGTTTAATTTGTCTGGGAAAAAAATAGACTTTAAAATTAAAAAAAAAAAAAAAAAAAAAAAAAAAAGAAAAAGAAAAAAAAAAAAAAAAAAGCACAGCGAGTGAGTTCCCTGGTGGAAAAAACATGCCTTGTATTATGCAGCCTTCCCCATGAAATGTCTTGGAAATTAGGCAAAGTTAACATGTCCAGTTGGAGCCGAGCCAGGAAATGAACAGTGGATGTTCTCTTGTAAAAATCCTGAAAGCTGCGAGGAACCCATAAACAGTTTGCAGAGTGAGGCAAAATGGAGCACTTCATGTTCCCTAATGGAAATTCAGCTTATTTGTACATGGATTCAAAGGGACAATGTGATGTCATCAAAGGACTGAAGGTCAGCAGCGTGGCAAGAATCAATATTCAGTGGTGGATGGAAACATCCCATTCTTCCTGAGGTATTTTGGAGGAGCCACCAACACTGGGGTTTGTCTTGGCCCTCTGGAGCTGGTACAGGAAAACCTCAGCAGCTCTATTCCTGGAATTGCAAGGTGGGAAGTTTACTGTTACCATCAGTCTGAGGAGGGCTTGAAGGAATATTGGGAAAAATTGGTGTTGGGTTCAGCAAACAGAGACATTTCCTCGAGAAAAACTCACCTTTGGGTGGGGGGGATGAAGGAAGCACGAGTGGGCAGAGCTGGCTCCAGGATGAGCAGGTCAGGGATTCCAAGGCAGATTTCCTACAGATTTTTCCAACAGATTTCCTACAGAAAAAGGGGTCCCTGAGGAGGGGGAGCTGGGATGTTCCTCAGCCTTGGACTTGCAGCCTCACACCCTTCCCTTGAGCTCTGGAAGGGGAGATTTGAGCCCTTCTTTCACAACATGACTCCAGTTTGTGCAGTGCTGCTGAGCCTGTGGTAGAAAAGCTGAGCTGGGCAGCATTGCCCAGCTCTGATATGGTTTTCCCAAAACTTTGGGACCAGCTGAGGCAGGAACTGCCCTTCCATGTTCTGTCCAAAAGCAGAGGAGAGCAGAGTAGTGCAAGGTTCAACGAGGGGTTTGCAAACAGGTAAAAGAGGAATATTTTTTTGTCCAGGTAATGTAATTCCCCTAAATTATTGAGAGCTGCAATAGTTTGTTCCTCAGCAGTTGCCTGAACATCCTCAAAGCTCAAGTTTCACTGAATAATCCTTTTTTTCCCTCTCTTAATGAAAGGATGCTTCCTCCTTAGCTTCTTGAGCTGGGAGTGACTTTTGAGCCATTTCTGTTCCTTGTCTGGGTAATTTTGTTCGTTGCTGTCATTTCCATTGTATAAAAACATCCACATGATTTTGATAAGGGTTGTCTTGCACTGCACTCAGTTCTAAGTATTACATCCATTTAAAAATGAAATAAAACCTGGTCTAACTCAATTTTTAACAGAAAGAACCAATTCAGAATTAATCTCAAATCAAGGATGAGTTTGCAAATCTGAACTGGTAATGGAACTCCACATCCTGGACCCAGTGGGAATATTCAAAACCTCATCAGGAATGGTCTGGCTGACAAGAGGGAATAAAGGAATAATAGAAATAATTAATATAAAAGACTCAAATCACAGAACTGAAGACACACAGAAGGAGCACAGAGCTCACCCAGGTATCTCTCCAGGCTGTGTTGCTCTGTACAGGCACAGCTGGATTTCCTTTACAGATGTTTTCCTGCAGGGTTTTTGGAAGGGATCAGGATGATCCTGGTTTTTACAGAAATCCACAGGCACAGCAGCATGACGTGAGATTACTGAGGTCAGATGGAGGCAAAGAGCAGAATGCAGGAGATTTTCATTCCCTGACTTCTACCTCCTAAACATTTTCTTATTCCATGGATTATGATCCATGAATCGTAAGAAAAGAAAATTTCTGAAATCAGATGAGAGCTTGTGCTCTGAAAAAAAAGATGGGAAAATGGAAAATCTTCAACCACTTACTAAGAAATTCATGCTAATTTCTTAAAAATTAAAGCTCTGCTTTTCAGTTTCTTCCTTTCAAAGGAAACTTCCCAATCAGTCCAGATTTCTTCTAGCCCTCATTTGTCTCCCACCCTGGCAGGAGGGGAGTGCAGATCCAGTGGAACAAGTCCCCATTTCATCCCCTTGCTGTATTCCATGGCAGCTGCCAATGAGGAGGTGGGAGAGATGGGCCAAAAACCAGGTGGTGGGCTCCAAAAGCAGATAATTTAGGAGTGACATTTATTTGTATAAAAAACAGTGCCTTCCCTTCCCTACCTGTAAGGCAGGGCCCTTTTCACGACTCTTGCCCACAGTTGCAAGAAAAGCAAATTGGAATCAAAGGAGATGCCAAGAACAGCACTTGCTGGTTGGGAACATTACTGGTTTATTATAGGAAAAATACCTGTATCACACTCGTAAAGGAACTGTTAAAAATGTAGGTAGGCTCCCCTTTCTACCTCCTTCCACCTCCCCACACCTCCACACAAACCCTGCCTTTCTTCCCAGCCCCAATTCCAGCCAATTTCTTTCCCTGAGCATCGAGGAAATCCCAGACAAAGCAGTGTTGGAGCAGGAGGAATCTCTCTTTTCCATCCCAAAGGTGCAGCTTGGGGTGCAGCAGGGATTTCACTCCCAGATTCTGCTCGGCAGTTGCAGTCCCAGCAGCACAGGTAGGTTCGTGTCCCTCGTACTCATCGAGGCACAAGCAGATGGGAATTCTGGAAGGTTGAATTGGATACACCCCCAGATATTGCTGGGAAGAGAAATTGGGGGAGGATAATGCACAAATCTTTCCTCCTCAGCCTTCCTGGGGAGCTGCTTAGGGCTGGAGCTGAGCAGAACCCGCTCAGAATTTATTTTTTTTTTTTTTTTAAAAGCACAGAATTTAAACGTTGTTTTCTCGCAAGTCGACTGAAACCAAATCTTGATAACAGGGCTGAGTCCTTGTGGGAGCCCAGCCAAGTCTTCCACACATTCCCCCAGGTAGGAAACTGCTGAGCAGCATTTCAAAGCCCAGTCCCTCCCAGTTTTTCCTAAAAGAGCTCTTTGGTGGCTCCCTGGGCTGCGGTTTCTGAGGCTCCAGGGCTGGACACGGGGATGGAGCCTCTCAGGGAGGGATTTTCCCTGCTGGACAGATCCATATCCCCACCCTGTGGCATGACCTGGAGCCCACAGAGCTTCAGCATTCCTGCTGGGACACCCTCCTGCCTCCAAGCTTGGGAAAAAAGGAGCAGGAGGGATGACAAAGAGAATGGGACTCCAAAGTGCTGGAGGACAGCAAAGCTCAGAGCTCGAGTCCTCTCCACACACAGAAAAAAAAATAAAAAATCCAAATCAAATTCACTGTATCAAGAAAGACCCTCTGGCTTCTCCATCCACAGGGACAGAGGAATTTAACACCTGGAATGCAGCCAAAGGCTGAAAGATCTCAGAGCTTTAATGCCTGCACCAGATTATTTCATTGCTCCACAACATTTTCATTCCCAACCAGAACATCCCCCCTCAAACCCCTCTGTATAAAACTTTCCTCCAGCAGCCCCCACAGGGGGAGCACAGCAGTTTTTGGGAATGATCATGGCTTCAGACAGGCAGGGGTTCTCCACACCCAGAGCCCCAGTTTCTGTTATGCCACTGTAAATCCAGAGAAACTCCAATTATTCCTCTGGGCTTGGGCTCGGGGGAAGCCAAAGTAAACACAAAGGGTTGTCAGAGGAGTTATATCACATTGGCACTGGTGTAAGTGAAAGCATAATTTGCACTATTTTTTAATAATATGGTGTCTTAGATCATTAGGAATGAGGTCCTGCAAACACAGCCATGAGGAATTTTCTTCATGGGAGCAGCTCCTGTGCTGGACATTGCTGTGAGGAGAGGGAAGGTGCCAGATGTTGGGATTTGAGCCCAATCCATCCTGACTGGCAGCAGCTGGAGCTCTGCTTTACTGTGCTCAGGCAGAAAAATATCAGCTGGATCAGGGGGTGATAAAAATAATAGCTGGGAGAAAGCTTGCAATGGGTTTCTGGTGGATTCTGTCAAGAAAATCTTGGAACTTCAGGGTGGTGGGGCTTGTAAAAGATGTAAAAGTCAGCCTGGCTTTGTGTGACAGTCTCAGAGGCAGGTGAGGGATGGAACTTTTGGCTCCTCTGAATTATTTGGCATTAAAATCATGTGGAAGATGGGAAGGAAGTTAAGAGTTCAGAAAGAAATCTCTTGTGTTCAGATCTCATCTGTCAGTGAAGCAGCAAATAAAGAGAATTCCTGTCACAGGCATGGCCTTGAGCAGAGCCCAAATCCTTCCCAGCCACCCTGCAGCACAAACAGACACATCGATATCCCAGGAAAAAAGGGCAGCTCTCAGCTCCAGACCCACTGGGAATGGAAAAAAAGAGGAAAGGAAAGGAAAGGAAGAGGAAAGGAAGGGAAAGGAAAGGAAAGAGGAAAGGAAAGGAAAGGAAAGGAAAGGAAAGGAAAGGAAAGGAAAGGAAAGGAAAGGAAAGGAAAGGAAAGGAAAGGAAAGGAAAGGAAAGGAAAGGAAAGGAAAGGAAAGGAAAAGGAAAGGAAAGGAAAGGAAAGGAAAAAGGAAAGGAAAAGGAAAGGAAAGGAAAGGAAAGGAAAGGAAAGGAAAGGAAAGGAAAGAAAGGAAAGGAAAGGAAAGGAAAGGGAAGGAAAGAAAGGAAAGGAAAGGAATGAAAGGAAAGGAGGGAGCTGGAAGGGCAGCACTCTCACACCTCTGGGCTGTTCTGGTTTTGCCCCAAATGAGGTTCTGGGGAGAGTTTTCCACTCTGGGGAGGTTTTGGTGATCAAGGAAAGGTTCCCTCATGCAGAGGGTGCTGGGTGCAGGCTCCCAGGGAATGGGGACATTCCAGAGCTCCAGGGATGCCCAGGGTGGGGATTTTGGGGTGTCTGGGGTTGGACTGGATGATCCTTGTGGGTCCTTCCAGCTCAGGATATTCCACAATTCTCTGATTCCATGAACTAAACTAAAACATTACATTCAACTCCTTCCAGGTAAAAGATTTCCGGGGGTCCAGGAAGTGAGAATCAGAGTTTCTTGGGGGGTTGTTTTCAATGGAAACTTGTGCCAATATCCCTTTAAAAATCTGTTCCAGGGCAAACACAAGGAAATTGAGTTCCCCATTTCCCCCTTCCCCAGCCCAGATCGATCCTGAGACATAAACCAACACCTTGAGATTTCGTTTTGAAGCTCCTTTCTTCAGCTTTTTCGAGACAAATTTTACCTTGCTTAGAGTTTAAATCAGGAAAAAAAAAAAAAAAAGAAAAAAAAGAAGGACCAAAATCAATCACGGGTTTCTCACAGAGTGGGGAGGAAGATAAATCATAAATTGATTTCTGGAGGCACAAGGACCAGCAAAGCCCAGACCTTTGCCACCGTGCCCTGGTGTGGAGCTCCCTGCAGGTCCCACCATGTGGGGCAGCCCCTGGGGTGCACAATTTGCAACAGAGGCCCCTCATTGCAGAGCTGCCCCGCCACAGGGAGCAGAGATGTTTTCCTTGGCCAGAGGAACTGCAGGAAATAAATTATTCTGCAGCCAGAGCTGGGCATGGGGTACAGAGAACTGGACACCTTCCAGTGGCCTCTCGCCTGGAATTGGCTCTGCATTCACGGGGATCTGCAGGAGGCAGATGTGGATTAATTCCCAATTTGGGGTTTCTCTGGTGGCATCAGGAAAGGACAGGGTGGTGCCTCAGCAGAGCTCCCTCAGCAGGACCCAGAGTGTCTCCTAGCAGAGCTGGAACTCAAACTCAGCCCCAGCCTGGCACGTTGGTGCTCAAACCTTGTGTTTTGTCACCTCTTTCACAGCTGGACAGAAAGACTCTCAGCTAAACTCATTTCTGGTGTGACTCCATCAAAACCATGTGTGAAGGTCTCCTAAAATGATGTGTTACTGTGAACCTCATGGCAATTATCTAAAAAAAAAGGGGGGAAAACCCTCAGACAATGTTCCTTTGGCCATCAAATCCGTTTCCATTCAGAGAAGAGAAAAAAAAATCCTCTCAGCTTTTGCTTTTAGTCATTAAAGGTAATTTTTGATAATCACCTATGGAATTCAAGGGCATCCAATGAGAAAAACACCCAGCAAGATGAACTTCAATGTGCTTTTCTTCCAAAAATAAGGTTGTGTGTGATCAGGTAAATAAATACTGTGCTCTGTTATGGCTTACCTGGCTTTAGCCAAGTCACTCCTGTCCTTTGGATTTCACTCCCTCCTACCTGTGTGCCTCCAAAATCTTTCCAGATTTGATGTTTTCAAGCCAGGCAGGGCTTTAATCCATGGAAGCCACAGCTGATGGTCGTGGTGAGGAGGCAGCCTGGGCTCTCTCCTCCCCTGAGCTGTTCTGCACATTTTCTGCAAAAGGAACCAGGAAAGTGCTCTCAGATGGGAGCAATCACTTCCAGAAGCTGTTTGGGCAGCAGGTCACACAGTAGCTGCTGGGAAGGACCAGCCCAAATCAGGGCAATGCAGGGTGGCAGCTCCAGGCTGACATTTGGCTCCGCTGCTCGCTGAGATTTTCCTCCTGCCAGTGTTTTACAACAGCCCAATCCCACATTTTACATGACAAAGTGGGGAATTTACTCCTTCCCAGCTTTACATTTCCCCCATCCGAGAACTCCTCCAGCAGAAATCCATCCCGTGTGATAAGGGAAATGCTGCATTATTGGAAGTGAGGGGAAGGGAATTCTTTTGCAGTGCTGGTGAATATTTGAGTGGGTTTTTTTTTAATTTTTTTTTTTTCCAGAATGTCTGGCTGTTATTTCATCTCGCCCCATCCACACAAAATAATTGGGAAGTCAAAGCACAGCAAATATCTCCTGGTGCTCGTTGGCCAGGACTGGGACATTATTGGGGAGTTAAGTGGATAATGGTGTGAAATAAGCCTATAAAAACCAACACACTTCAGAGTCAATATTTTTTCAGGGTGCAGTTAAGTTACTGTGACACATCTGTCATAACTCTTCTGGGGAGCTTCAGAATGTGTCTGATCTTTCCCCCTCGGAGCTGAAATGGATCTCCTGAGCTTCAGGAAACCCAATCCCCACAGGTCACTGGCAATAAGCTGTGGAGTGTCAATACAGGCTGTGCTTACAGCCTGCAAGAATCCAATCCTCCTCCTGGCCTGAGGAATCTTCCTTTCCACCTGTGCACCCCCCCTGCAATTCATTTTCCAGGGTCTGGGTGGGATATTCTGGCACCCACACCCCAGTGAAAGTTCCTGCACCAACCCTTCCAAAATCTCTCTGGAAACTTCTGGATGAGGAGAATCACCCTCAGAATCCTGTGGAGATAATGGTTGCTTTCCTGGACTGGGATGGACACCGAGGCAAAAAAAAAAAAAAAAAAAAATTAAAATTCTCCCTGATTCATCTGTTACGTTTGGGTTTTAATACTTCATTTAGAAAAGCACTTGGTGCTAAGAATTTCTTTCTAGCTGAAAATAAATTCGGATGATTAAATTTTATTATAAACTAATGGAGGCTCTAAAAGAAGTTGAGTAAAAGGTTCCACACATCAAAAATAAATGTCAGTGTAAAGCCAATATTCCAGGATGTTTGGAAAGCTGCAGTTGCTGGGCTGGTTTGTCTGAGCACTGATGATAAATTCCTCGATGAGGAATCACTTTCCTCTTTATCACCCAGCAGTGACTCTTTCTAGAGTTTGTCTGAGCTAAACCCAACCCCACTGCAGTTCGGGCAGATTTCTGTCCCCAGCTGCTGCCTGTGCTCCCAAACCCGGCAGAAGCAGAGATTCCAGGTCTGCTCTGGGCCCCAGACACCCAAAGCTTTGGGATTTCTGTCCAATACAACTTGGAAATCTCAGTTCTCACTCTGGGTCTGGGCTGCCTTTGCTGTTTTAATCCACGTTGAAGGAGGAGAATAGAAGGTGACTGAAGTTATTAAGGTATAAAATGGGATGTGTTGGATTCTACACCCTGCAAGGACCATTGTGGGTACCTGGCATTAAATCCTGCCCTTTCAGGCCGAGCTCTCCCAGACCCCATCCTCTGCTTTGTTTTAAGTGCCCATTTCCAGCATTTTGGCTGAGCTCAGCCAGGAGATGGGATTCATTTCCAAAGGAATAGACCCAGCTCTGGGTTCTGCTTTCAAAGAAACCTGAGGGTGTTTGGGCTCAGAAAACATCTTCAAACCCAAACCATCCTCCCTGGCTTGGCCAAAACCCAAAACCCGAGTTCAGTTTGCTCCACTTGCAGGACAGAGGGGAAGAAACCGAGTGGAATCTCAGTTTCCAGCTTTGAAATATCTGCAGACATGGCCTTTTAAAAGGGATATTTAATGCCATTTGAGGGGGTATTCAGTGAGGAGCAGATATTTAATCCTATGGCTGTGGGGCAGTTTTTCAGCTCTGATATTGAGCCCCTCTCTCAGCACTAAACCAGGGAGCTCCAGGGCAGGATGGTTGGGGTGTAAATGTTCCACAGAGCCCCAAGTTGAGAGCTGAAAGGGGTTAAGGGCTTAAAATGAAACAAAAAAAAAAAAAAAAAAAAGGAGTGAAGTGCAAGGGAATGCTGTGCTGTGTGCTGATGCAGTGGTGCTAAAAGGTTAACTTCCCAAATGGGCTGGTCCTGTGGTGGCTCTGTGGTTTCCTCCTATATAAATTTGATAATATTTTACAAATGCAGTATATGAAATATATTCTTAACATGTGTTTAATACATTTACAATCTATTAAAATGAAAAACAGAATACCCTTCAAATACTGCTGGGGTATTTGCTTAATGCACTATGTCTGGAACATGTTAAACATTATTTTAGAGGTAATTGAAACATTTCACACACATCCACGCTGCCTGTGTGCCCTGCATGCACTGGGGGCACTGGGATGGGTATCCAGCCTGGGGATGGGGAGATTCTGGCAGCACAAATTTCCCTGGAAGCACAAATCCCCTTCACCCTCACCCCCCTGGCACGGCTCTCTCTGCATCCCCCGGCTTGTACCAAATAAATGAGATCCAAATTTACCCCAGGCAGGCAGCTCCCGAGTTGCAGGCTATGATTGCAGCTCACATAGCCTGTCAAAGCAGCCATTAAACCCTTCTCAAATGAATATTTCTGTAAATACACACGGGCAGGGAATATTCCTGGGTAAGTATTTGCTTAGTTTCACAACATGTTCCTCTCGTTCTTGCCAATGTTCCCAAAAAGTGAACAAGGTGTGGGGAATAGTGCTGGAGTGGAGTCCTCCCTCCTGCCCAAATAAATGGCCACAAAGGCTTGATTATAGTCTTCTTTTTTTTCCTGTTAATTGCAGGTTTTTCCTCATTATCTCCATGTCAGGTTCCTGGACGAGGCAGGGTGATTAATAAATTAAATATCCTTCATTAAGGTGATAGAGTGGCTGTCAGTGCTCCTGGTTGAGTGGAGAGCAGTGAAAAATGGGGTTTATTTCCACGTGTCCCACACTTCTGCCTCCTCCCTGACATTTCCTACTCCACTTTTGGGAATGAGGAGCCCACACTTCACTTGCCACGGAGCTTTATTTTCCTCTTCTTTCAACCTAAAGCACCAAATTGTGCCATAAATCCTGAGGGAGATGGATGTTACACTGCAGGCTGCCTGTCAGGAGAGCTGCACCCCGTGCTGAGACATTTGCAGCTTGCAAAGAGGCCATTTGTGTCCCATTGCAGCTCCCAAAACCCAAAAAAAAAATAAAATAAAATAAAAAAATCTGACTTTTCTTTGCTCACACGGCGATGTTTTGTGTTTGGGATCCAATTTTTTTATTTTTTTTTTTTTTTTTTTTTTTTTTTTTTTTTTTTTTTTTTTGGGGAGATAGGAAAGCAAAATTTATTCAGGAAAAAGAAAACAACACGAGGGATGAAAAGGAAGAAGTCTGTGCTCATGAAAATGAGATAAGAGCAGTGCTGGGAGGGTTTGTGTCTCAGTCTTGGACAATGGGGACCTTGATGTCTCAACTCCTTGTTCCCAGAGGAGCCTTTCCTCCATCCAAGGCCTCCTCCCAACTTTTTTAATCCTTCCAAAATCCTCTCCCTCTGCCAAGTAATGTGGGCAGCCATAAATTTGCCCTGGTGGTGGTGGACTGCAAACAATTCATCATTTCAGCCTCGCTTCGGACACTCCTCCAAGCTGGGAGCCATTAGAAGCAAAACCACAATTAATCAAAGCTCCAAATAGACAGAATTAAGTCTCATTAGAGGGGTTTGGGGATGTTTTGTAGTTTTTGTGTCATCCTTTCTCCATGGCTCCTTCAGGGAGTTGTCTCAGCACACACACGTTCAGGTAAAACGGAATTATTCTGGAATTATTTGATGTGAGGGAGCAGATCAATCATTTTCCAAGGATAAAACCTTCATTTTCCAGCAAAAAAAAAAATTCAGTTTAATGTGTCCTTTTACTGTTCCTCTCCACATTTCATCTGTGTCAGAGATTGTGCTTTATATTCCACTTATTCCAACAGAAATAACCTTGTTTACCAATGGAAGCTCAGGCTGTGTGATTATTTGGGAAAACAAGAATTGTTTATTTCTAATAATTATAAATCTGATAAATATTTATGGATTTATAAATGACAAAACCCCCTCTCCTTTTCCATTTTATTAAGGTGCTCTGCTCCTACAGATGCTTTAGGGCATCATGCAGACAAAATAGGACAAACTATGAAAGGCTTTTGCTAAAAAATAAAGAGTTAATTTTACCCATGAATGTTCTGTGTTCCTCACCTGAATGATCCCTTAAAGCTCTTTTTTTTTTTTTTAAAGATCTCTTTAAAGGTCATGGCAGATCTTAAATGTAAATATAAGTTTAAATTTAAACATGTAAATGTAAATGTAAATGTGAATGTAAATGTAAATGTGAATGTGAATGTGAATGTGAATGTAAATGTAAATGTAAATGTGAATGTAAATGTACAGTGATTTTTTCTGTTATTTTGGCTCTGAAATAGTCATCAGCTGCTTTCTAAAAAGTTCAAGAATTATTTCCAACCCCCTGGATAATGCCCATTATTTCCTCTTTCTGCCTCATTTTGTGATCCCTGATTCCCTGAGAAGTTTTCCTGAGGGGCAAAGCAGCCCCAGGATCTCCTCGGTTTCATTTGGTTCTCATTTTAAAAACTCCTGGATTTTCACACCTCGGAGCAATGGAGCCACAACCAGCTCAGAGTTTGGTTTTTGGATGAACATTTTTGGCAGGGCAGGGTTGATTTTGATTCCTCGCCTCCTCCCTTTCCTTTCATCTCCTCCTCCCTCCCTCCCACCCCATCCAAACCCAAGGTGCCCTTTCCAAAGGAAAGTTTGGAGATTACAAATTGGAATCAATTTCATTTCAACAGTAAACAAGCAGAGAAACGACCACACTGGTGTCAGGTTCTTGATAAATATTAGGCCTGACGTAGGTTGGGGTTTTTCCTTGGATTTCTGCTGGCTCTTGGTGTTCCAGGAATCCTTTTTTTTTATTATTATTTTTTCATAGCACATCTTTTTCTTTTTTTTTTTCTTTATTTTTTTTTTTTCTAATGAGCTGAAGTCGTTTTCCAGCCCATGAGCATGGAGTGCATTGTATTCATTATTTAGTGACATGGTGGCAAGCAGAAAACTGTCTGAAATCAAGCCTTGAACAGACAAATTTAGCTGCAGATTATTTATTTTCTGTGATATAAGAAGAGGTGTTAACCAAGGGCTGTGTTTGGTGGGTCACAGTGGCAGCTAATTTTACACAGAAGAATCGTTAATTCAATTTAACTTAATCTAATTTCATTTGATTCTATTTTATTTTACTTTTTCAACACTTGTCCTGTGGAGTCCTCAAACCCTAAACTTTGTACCCGAATAAAAACCCCACAGGCACCGACTTTGCAAAGCAATGAGGAAATTTCCACATGAAAAGTCCTGAAAGCTGCCAGGGCAGGAATTCTGTGGCTCAAGCAGAACTTATTAACCACAAGACATTGCTGAAATATCAACCAGATGCTTTGCCCCATCCTAGGCTGGGTTTTAACTCTGTGTATGAATCAGCTCAGGCAATTTTTTTAATATCAAGGACGGCAGAAGAGTGAAATCATCGTGTGATAAAAACGGGGGAAAAATTGATTTTATATAAAATAAGAGACCCTGAGAAAATGAGAACTTTTCAAAAAAAGGGTGAGATGATGACAAATTGAACTTTCCAGGTCTAAGAAGCCTCGAGAGTGGCTTTTTTTTTTTATTATTTTTTTTTTTAGAGCAGTGTTTCAAATATAGGAGTGGCTGAACCGCAGAGAAATCCGACTGCCCACATTTTCCAGTGAGTGTCCCTTGGAAAACAGGTGACTTTGCTGGTGTGGAATGAGAGGGATGAAAAATCTGTGCAGTGGGTGAATCTAAAATAAAATTTAATCAGGACATGGCAGCCCTGAGTGCCTCCCTCTGCTCAAAGATTCAGAAATCTTTACACAATACAGTGAATTTCAGCAGACCCTGAATCAAACTGTGATGGCAGATATAACCCAAATAAATTAGGATTTATGAGGGTGACTCTCCACATCCCAATATTTGCTTCAGTCCCATCCACTGGAGAGATTCTGCCTCATGGGTCTTCCAGAGCTCACCCAAAAGTAAAAAACATTTTGAAGTTGATGGGCACAGGATCCATGTGGGGGAGGAAGGGATAAAAGGGATAAAAGAAGAGCTGGGAATTCTCAGCTGAAGGCACCAGCAGTGCTGAGCCACCACCTGGAACTGGAGGGATTTTGGCAGCCCTGAGGAGAAGAGTCACCCCTTGCACCCTGCCACAGCATCCCTCTACTTTTATTTTATTATTTTATTTTATTTTATTTTATTTTATTTTATTTTATTTTATTTTATTTTATTTTATTTTATTTTATTTCATTTCATTTCATTTCATTTCATTTTATTTATTTAATTTTATTTTAGTAATTAAATTTATTTAATTATTTACTCATCTAGCTATTTATTTTAATTAATCTTATTTATTTATTCTATTTTATTTATTTATTTGTTTGTTTGTTTGTTTGTCTATTTATTTATTTTTAAAAATCCTGGGCAATTCCTGAGAGAAATGTGGATATTCAGATGGATTTTAGGGATGAAGCAGTGCTAGAGCTGATGGTTTGCTTCCACAGCACTCCTGCTTTGGGGATGTTCTGACAATTCCCTGGAGCTGCCCTCCTGATGGTGCCCAGCTTCCTGCTCTGATAAATTCCAGCAGGTTGGATGAACACATTCATTCCATCCCTGGCCAGCAAAACCAAACTATTCTGAGTGCTAAACACCCTTAATTAACTCATCAAAAATAACGTGGGCTTATTGCAGGATTTACTCCTCCAATGAATCTGAAATATCTGCCTGCTGTTTTCATTTCCCTGTCCCTTCCCAGCATTATCTCTCAGAACCCTGCCCCACCTCAGCCTGTGGCCTAGGCTGGGCTGGGTTTGTTTATTTGTTCTCAGGCTGGAAAACTCCAAAAATAAACTCGGGATCAGGTGTGGAGCAGTGAGGGATAAAGGAGTGACTCAGAGGTGGCATCAGGAGTCACCCCTGCACCATGGCCGGGGTGAGGACACGGCAGGACAAAGCCTAAACATTCCAGGTGGCCACTTTTGATCCAGAACCTCGTTTCCTCCACTTCTCTTTGTCTTCTCCACTTCTCTGTTGTCCACTTGTGAAAATGGAACGTAAAAATCTGGGCTGTGAGTGAAATTCGCCGTGAGTCACTGCAAGCTTTGTCAGAGGGAACAAGAACGTGGGGTGTCCCCTGGGCATCACCTTCTTCCAGGCAGCTTAAACCTTGGATTTTTCAGCCTGGCTTGGCTTTTCCCCGATGAACAGCAGCAGGAATGGGCTCTGCTGTGTTTCCCCCACAGCATCCCAGCCCTTGCTGGTGGAAGGAGCAGGAATTTGGGATGTTCTGCACTCCCAGGATGAGTCACGGCTCCTCCCGGGCTGTTTTTCCTACAAAATATTGCTCAGACAAAAACAAACAAAAACAATTGGTGGCTGGAGGCTCCTGGAGCCTCCGAGATGGAAGTGTCCCCTGGGTTGGTGGCCAGGGAGTGGCCGGGACAGGGGCAGGGGACACTGCCAGGCTCTGTGTGGGGTCAGGCTGGCACTGGGTGTATCCAAAGCCCAAAGGGATGGAGGGTCAGGATGGGACAGGGCTTCTGTTCCTCCCCGGGGGCACGGTGACAGTCATGGCCTGTCCCTGCTGTGTCCCCAACACCTCCCACAGGGACACATCCAGCCCCACTCCCTGAAGCCCCAGGTGTGGCCACCAGCACAAACCCCCCCGTGCTCATGGATCCACTTTCCATGGTGAGTTAGCCCCATAGTCCTTCCCCAAATCCTCCTATCTCTCCACTTTTAGAAAACATCCACTGCTCCTAAAGTTTCCAGCCTTTCTCCAAATGACTTGCTCCTTTTTTTTTTTTCTTTCCCCTTATTTTTTTTCTTTATTTCTCTTTTTCCCCCTGTAAGAAAGTGAAATCTGTGTGCTTCCTTATTAAGCCACTTTATTCTTGGCAGGCTTTGAAAAAAAGCCCTACTTCAGCAATTTAAGCTTTTCTTCCTGGAGGCACAATACTCAGACACGAGGAAAAGTAAGTCGAGAAGACAAAATAAACATTTTTTTTTTTTTCAGGAAGACTCGAAGCCAAGTGGAACTTTCAATGAATGATTTGAGAGAGTTGCTGCTTTTGATATGCACAAATACATCCCAGCACTGCAGGCACACTCCACATCCCTGGATTCTGTGGAACTGGGCAGGGAGAGGAGGGGGGAGAAAAAACCAGAATAGATTTTGCAGTTTGTGCCTCACAATGGCTTTGAAATGCAAGCACAGCTCAGGAAAGGTTGTGTGAGTTCATAAATGATGAATCTGTGTTGCCCAGACTAAAAGGGAGGAAGGGAAAGATCCTCCATTTTCCACTCATCCATAAAATATTCCAGAATATCCAGGGATCTAGAACACAATATCCTAAAGCTTGCATTTTCTTTCTACTCTACATTTATTTGCTTAAATAAGAGGAGATAAGGATGATTTGATTTATCTTTTGGTCTTATTCATACCAAATTTATATTAAATTATGGGAGATTGATTGTTGGGGGGAATTTCCATTCTCCCAGGAGGCTGAGGGTGCTGGCTGGACACCAACCAGATCCATAATATCCTGGACAATAATTAGGGTTTTATCTGTAACTTTTAATTAGTGTTTTCAGCATCTTTAGTGGTGTATTTTACTCTCTTACCTTCCTCAAATGGAAGCATTTTTATCCAGCAAAAAGAATCCAAATTCTTCCTGTTGGAAAGACTGGGTGAACAAAAAAAAAAGGTGGGAAATCAGTGGGGAAGGGATTGCCACAGATAAATACAGAAAATAATAAAATCCTGACAGTTCTGGACGTGCAAGAAATTGCTGCCACAAAATGTCCTGGAGCTGAGGACACTCGGATCTGTCACACGTCCTGGAGCTGGTGTGGAAAAGGACCCAGGAATTTTCTCATGGAGCTTCTTGCTCCTCATTCCTTCTTTTCTTGAGGACAAAGAGGCAAAACCTCCCACAGGGGAGGGAGAAAAAAAATGGATTTCAGCCACAGCTCTGCCTGACTGAGAGGTTTGTGTATCTGCCACAAGTTCAGGGCTTCACCCTGGGGGTGAGCAGGGAGGACACTCTGGAAAATGGGAATTCTGCATCCTCTCCAGGCAGCTCACAGTGGTGAAGATGAAATGAATTCCAAAGTCCTGCAGCCTTCAGGACCAACTCAGTGCCACCAGTTCTCTCCTGTCACCTCAATCTGAGTCACAGCAGAGCCACGCTGGGCAAGAAACTGTGACAAGGTGGGATGGAAGCTGTGCCACCAGTGGTGATTTCATTGCAAACATCCCCTCAAATTTGTGCTCACTGTGCTAGAGAGAGAGAGAGAGAGCAAGGACAGTAACAGGCAGAGATTTTCTATGGAAAAGAAGGTATTAATTAAGAGCATGATTTGTATTTTTATAGTAATCTCTGTAGAGTTAAGACAAGACAGTAGTTTATTGGATATTTGAGGAAAAAACGTTTTTGGGACATTACTTTAGAGTGAGTTTTATGGCTTGTACCAGGTGTTAATCTTTATTATGAATTTTATTTTGTTTTGACTAGATTATTATCCTGGGAGAAATTCTCCCTACCAAAGCTGACACGTTACCAGCTTGGGAAAGAAGCTGGGAGAGCAGGAGAAGCTCCAGCCTGAGAAGGATTTTCCAGGCTGTAATTTTCCTAGATCTCTAACAGTGTGTCCACAAAATTTCACCTTTTTGTGTGTTTAATGTCCTTGAAACCGACTCCACCATCAAGGGTTTAAGATGGGAGAGAGAAGCCCAGTTCAAGCCCAGTTCAGCAGAGCCCAGGACACCTTTTCCATTCTGCTGGCCTCAGACAGGAACAGAGGAAAACTGAGCAGAGCTCTGCATCACTCGTGCTCCACTCCAGCTGAAACGGAATTTGAAATTCAGGTTGTGCAACAACAACATGGCATTGTCTGCTTTTATGAAGGCCACCAGCTCCTGGAGGTCCTGGGTGTGTTGTTGTTCTCAATTAACACACTTCTCCCCTTTCTCCCTGGAATCCTTCCCGCTGGTTTGCATTGTAACAATACCTCCAACTCGTGGGCTCCAAGCTGGATTTCAATTTGTGAGGCCACTTTCTCTTCATAGCACACCCCAGAATGTTCAGTCTTCATTCTAACATGTTGCATTAATTAAATTCCCAGAAACAAACAAACAAACAAACAATTTCTCTGTTGTTTTTTTTTTTTTCTCACTAAGTTGCTTTGGTGTGAAGAATAAATCTTTACATTAAGGAAGAAAAAAAAAAGAAAAAAACCTCAGCAAACGAAGCCAGACAGTAGCTGTGTCTTTTGGCAATGAGAATAATCTAATAAAACATCACCTTTCAAAGACAAAAAAAAAAAAAAAAAAAAAGTTCCTCTGGACACTCGGTAACGTCACCTCAGCACGAAATATATTCCACTCTTGGTTTGTGTTTTTTGGACCAAGGCAGCTTAGGATGGTTGTTATCCCAAGCCCATGCCACCAGAGTTGGAATTAATAATATAAACGGAGAGCCCAAGGCCTGATTGACAGCTCTGATTCTGTTAATACCTCCTCGTTGGGCTTCCACCACGGTCACAAGTTAAAATTTATTTTGACAAGCTTTCTGCTGGTTATGGAGGCTGGGAGCTTTATACTGGGGTATCCAGTGATTAAATATCTGGCATAGATTATCCAAAACTGGAGGGGGAAGGCAGGGAAGGGCTCCTGGTGACAAACTGGATCCCGCCGCGCCGCCAACTTGGTTTTAATTAAGTTATTACCTCCCTTAATGGGAAGGGGCTGCTCCTTTGTTCTTTGGCGAGGCAGCAGGCACGGACAGAGCAGGGAATGTCAGCGACTCAATTAAGGCAGGGCTGCCTGGAGGATGCTCCCAGGGACACCGGGAAGGAGCTGCCCAGGATTCCCAGGAAAACAGGGATGGAGTCTCAAACCCCACCGGGGTCAACAGGAGCAAGTCAGGATTAAGGGGAGAGCTCCTGGCCTTAATCAGGGGGTTCAGATTAATTAAAGCCAGCCCCTTTGTTTCCCAGGCACGATTGTCCCCGTGGTTCATTTTCCAGAGTGCCTCAGTGCTCTGGATATTTCAATGATTTGTAAAACAAACTTTTTATTATCTTCTTGATCACCTGCACCAAACCCCTTCAGTATGAAGAACAGAGAAGGCAAGAGAAGCCTGTTTTATTTTATTTCAAAACCCACAGCCTTATTTTTATCGTATTTAAAAACCCCAGCTCAAAGCATCATGACTGGCTCCAATTCAGGTTTCACTGACAGCAATTTCAGCTCGGAGAAGTTTGGTAACACCAGCATGAAGAGGAAAACCAGACCCATGAATTTTCAGCCTTAATTTTATTGTTGTTGAACAAGGAAATATCTGAGGTGCTGCAAACTGTGCATCTTACAGAGAAATGTCTGAAAAAAAAAAATTAAAGCATTTTTTGCTTTTCTGGAAGACATCACCTGAGAATTAAATATTCTCTGTGGAGCCATCTAACCTCCCCTTATAGAGCCACATGACTTGGTGTGGGGTAAGATTATAAAACCCACAGAATCCCCTGAAGAAGTCCTGTGCAGAGCAATCCTTGTAGAAAAGCAAAGAGCAGCAACAAACACCGCAGATCCCAGCCCACACCCCGCTGGGCTGGGTTTGTGTGAAGTGCAGTCAAGCAGGGATGCTCCATATGGTCACGAGAATCCCTGGGATAGAGGGAGTAGCCACCCAAAACCAAGCTCAGACTATACACTTTACAAAGAGGCAATCCCCGTGAAGGGTTTAGGAGGGGGAAAAAAAAAAAAAAGAGACAGAGGTTAAAAAAAAAAAATAAAAGAGAAAAAAAAGCCATTTTCAAAGTCTAAACTTTCCTGGTCAGGGGTATGTGTGGAGCTGTGGGTTGTTGTCACTGTGTGGGTGTGAAAGTACAACTGTTGAAATGTTTAAACTGTGGATATTTATTGGTTTTAGTGGTAAAATCCACGTGGATGGCAAAGGGACAGGGCAGAATTGCACATTTCTCCCCGTGCACACACAGCTGATAAAGAACTGACACCTCCCTTCAGATAAGAAGTGCTGCAAAAACTCCAGGGTGTCCAGAGGGTGTCCCTGACAAAACTGAGAAAATTACTGGAAGGCCAAGAGGAGGAAAAATTACACATTTTAATTGTTGAGAGGCAGTGGGGATAATGAACACATTAAAACTGTAATTTGAATAAAATGTTATCGCAGCTATAATAACAGTAATTATTATTACATTCCATTTTAACAGCACTAATCACTGTAAGAGCTGATATAGATGAACAAAGTGCAAATATTTTACTGTGCACAAACTGCTGAGAAGAAAGATATTCTGAAATCATTTTATTTTAATCAGCACCTGAAGGATGAGGGGTTTTTTTTTTGGTTTTTTGGGGTTTTTCTCCTAGTGAAATTATCAGAATTTTGGGCATTTCAACTGTTCAACCCGAAATATTTTCACTCTGGAATAAAAAAAAATATTTAGGAGCAACAAGTGGCTCACCTGGAGGAGGTGTAACAGCAAATCAGATCAGAGGGAGAGGATTTTGGATTTTGGGGAAGTGTCTGCGGGATTGGGATCCCCATGGAATGTTTTAGTCAATAAAACAGAAAGGATTCCAAGCTGTAAGTGGAGAAGATAAAGGAGCGTGTTCCCAAAATGAAATATGGGAGATTGCATCAAACATCAGCTCCACGTAAATCAGGGATCTCCTGGGAGGGAAATCTATCAAATATCCAAGGACACATCAAATATCACAGGAGAAAAAGCTGATTTCCAGTTGAGGGATGAACAATCTTGGATGGCACAGAATATTTGACATTTTTGTTGCGGTTTTTTTTGTCGGTTCAGCACGAAACTGCAATTTCTCCTGCAGAAACTTCCATCCCCAGCAGCAGCTCCTGCAGGGCTCCCAGCACTGCTCTGCTCCATGGAATTATCCTGGGAATCACAAAAAACCAGGACAGGACACGTGTCCAGCTGGAACTTCCCAGAAAAACTTTCTCTCAAATTCACCAAATCAGAATTTCTCTGCTCAGTTTCCTCTCCTCACTGCTCTGGTTTCTCCTCAGATCCCACCAATCTTTTGGCTTTTACAAACCACATCCATGGAGAGAAACCTTTCATTGCTCACAGGTACAGAACTCTCAGTGCAGGTAAAAATGAAATTATTGATTTTTTTTCCTTTTTCAGACACTGCACTTGATGTTTCATTGGGAGCTGTTTCAGATCCAGGTACAAAACTCTCAGTGTAGGTAACACAAAGTGAGATTATTGAGGTTTTTTTTGCTTTATCAGACACTGCATTTGATGTTTCACTTGGAGCTGCTTTGGATCCAGGTACAGAACTCTCAGTGCAGGTAACACAAAGTGAAATTATTCTTTTTTCTCCCCTTTTTTACACTGCACTTGATGTTTCACTGGGAGCTGGTTCAGATCCAGGTACAGAACTCCCAGTGCAGGTAACATGAATTATTCTTTCCCCCCCCCCTTTTTTTTACAAACTGCACTTGATGTTTCACTTGGAGCTGCTTCAGATCCAGGCATCCTTTAGACAATTATGGAGCTTTTGTATAGGAAATGAACACCTAATCCCCAGATCCCACGAGACTCTGCACCCTTCCAGGGGGAATATGGCTTTTTAAGAAAATCCTTTACCCTTTGCTTGAAGAAAATCCTCTGCCCTAAATCTCATAAAACAAAGCAGCTTAGGGATCCTTGCAATAGCAGAGCTGAACTAAACACGCTTTAACAAAGTTTCCCTTTGTCAACAGCATCCCGGTGAGCTCCCTCCTGCGGGATGAGTGTCAGGCTCGGGGCTAATCTCGGTAATTCTTTAACCAGAGATTTGCACGTTATTAAGTGCTCGTTTCTCGGTGGGTGGAAAGCGATCGGGCAGGGCAAGGTTCCTCCCGATGCGGATTTCAAACGCTCCATTCTTCCCTGGAAAACCCAGCGAGGTGTGTCCGGCCAGAGGGATGCAAGAGTGAATAAAATCGGAATAAAATCGGAATAAAATCGGAATAAAATCGGAATAAAATGGCTCTCGAGGTTTATTCACCGGCTCTGAGCGCAGGCAGAGGTTTCTGGGCGGCCCCAAAGTCTTTGCTAAGCCTGGCTTAGTCTCTGCAGGTAATTTCAGATCGCAAAGCTCAGTGGTGTCACCAGGCAGGGATGCACGGGACACTCCAGGTGACCCTGGCAGGACCTGGCCAACCTCCAGCAGCCTCAACAAAACCTCTAAACCTCTCCTGCTGCCATTTCAGCTGATCCTCCTCTCTCTGCTGGGAGACATCACACAGCCTTTAAAATCTAATAAATATCAAAATACAGGTTAGGCAAAGGTGTCTGAGGGTTTGGTGGTACTGCCCTGTTATAGACAGTGAGAACAATAAATTTGTGTTTTGTTGAGGGCACCAAACACTGCCAGGAGCAATCTCAGAGCCTCGGGTGTGACACAATCCCTCCCTCCAGCACTGCCCGGGACACTCAGGGCAGGCTTGGCCTGGGTCATCTCCACAGGACCCTCCCAACCCTAAAAATTCCGTGGTTCTGTGACAAGTGACAAACGCAGGGAGCCGCACATGAAGCCCCCTGAGAATCCCCAAGGTGGGAGATCAGAAAGAAACTAGAAAATTCTCCACGGACCGACCGAGTTATTTTGGTGACTAACCCAAGGCACTCCCCGAGAACAATCCACCCCATTGTCATTTATTCCACATCCAGCTCCCACCTCCTTCCCTTCACAAACACAGCTCCCCCGAGGGGGGCTCTGCCGGGTCCCTGTGCGGGCAAACCCCTCTTGGCACCGGCTCCTGCTCCTCTCCTCCAGCATCACCTCCGAGCCCATCTGCGTGTGGCATTTGCATGCTGGTGTCTGTGCCGCCCTGACGGCTCCATTTCAAAGCGCATCTCCTTCCCTTTCATCCGCAGCTCAATGAGATGTCTCAATAAGCGCCAGATAAAGACGGAAATCTTTTGTCTGGGAGCAGCCAGGCAGGGCCAGCTGTGAGCAGAGCTGGCTGAGGTTTCGCAGGCTGCCTCCAAAACTGGAGCTGCAGGAGCAGGGCAGGGGGAGCAAGCCTGGCTTGCACACATGGCCGAGTGTCTTCCAGTGTTTGTTTTTCCTTCCCCGAGTTATTTTTGATAAAGGAGTTGCGGGGAGAGAAAGAGAAGAGATCAAGAGGGAAGCAAGAAAGGAAGAAAAAAGAGGGTGGATGTTGTTAAATCTCTGATTTGCATCCAATGGGCTTTTGGATGGTGGATCGGCTTTGCAGCAGGGTAGACCTTGGCATCCGAGCCTCTGGGCCAGACATTGTTCGGTTGGTGAACAGTGGGAGACCCCTGAGAAAGTGCTTGGCTCTGATTTTAAAGATTTTAAGCTTTTGTGCTCTTGGGTTCGGTGACCTGCTGAATAAAAACCAGCCTGGCACTCAGAAATAAAGGCTGGTTTTTCAGCCAGTTAATAGTGAACAGAATTTTGTCTTAAAAAAAAAAATTATCTTAAAAAAAAAATTGTCAGTCTTTAAAAGCTGTCAGTCTTTAAAAACTGTCAGACAAACTTAAAAGTTTGTCAGTCTTAAAAAAATTGCCAGTTTTAGGAAATTGTCTGCCTTAAAATTGTCTGCCTTAAAAAATTATCCAACTGAAAAAATCGCCAAGGTGTGGCAATTAAGGAAGGATTATTACAAAATCAAGGAGTAATCAGCAAGCAAATAATTTTGAATCAAACTTGCAGGGCTGTAAGAGCTCTACTGAGTATGAAACCTCCAGCACCATGTTCCACACTGGTCACACCCCAACCAGATTTGCATCTGAAATGCCCCAAAACATCCAGCTGGGTTTGTTCCCCAACTGTTCTGTTCTGCAGGTAAAATGAATTTCATGGAATTACTGGGAACATGTTGAGTTTAAGCTCGAGAGGTCTCAAAGAAGAGTTGAAAAACAGCAGTGTCGTTTTAAAACGATATCTAAAATGATTAAAAACTATAAAAACTATAAAAAACCATGGAGCTGAGGAGCAGCTGCTGATTTTGGTCCCATTGATTTTTGAGCTTTGTGCCGAGCTTGACTCTCCATAAAACGAGGACTGAGAGCCACCAGCACATCCTGGACCACATTTCCCACCAAGACTCGGGTGTCACCTGCCCTCCACCAACCCTGCCCTGCCACCACCACAGCCCATGGGGCTTCCAGGGCCATGGCCAGGAGCTGGAGCTTCCCTCAGGAAGGGTTAAACTCCCGGGGAGAAAGGCCAGGCAGATGGGGGAGCCTCGACCAAGCCTCCCATCTGGGAAATGTCAAATGTTCTCACGATGTTTTTCAGGGTCTGTAATGTGGCTGCCTGCTCACATGCATGAAAACAGCATGGGAATGCAATATTTCCTCCTCCATGTGTGGTGGAGGCCTCCAGTCCAGCTGTATTTTGCTTGTCATGTTCCTGAATTCTGACACCATCTCGAACATGCCAGTTCCTACCAGAGAAAATGCGTTTTCATTCTGTTCCCTGGGTGAAAAGCACATTAAAGGCAGAAGAGAAAACCCAGCAGATCCTGGAGCTATCAAGCAAGGCCTCCTTTATTTATTTAATTTGAAAGAACATTTCATTTCATGGTTGGAGGGGGGGGGGAGGTTGAGTGGGTGGGGGGTAAAACTGAGCTTGAAACCATCCCAAAAATGAGAACGTGGAAGCCTGGGCTTGATGCCACAGAGGAAGAGAGCAAACGATGACAACATTACTGTCACTATATTACCACAGGCTGTAAATTAAAGCAGTGGTAAGCAGTTTAAGCACTATTCCTGTCTGATTCATTACAAAAATACAGTAGCTCTGTGGGCACAACAGTCTGCTTCTCCAAGGGGCTGATGGATGATTGGAAAGCTGCATTCGAGCCGTGTGTTTGCAGTGTCCCAAGTGGGGCAGCAGCTGTGTGGCCGTGCTGCCCCCGTGCCTGATGTGCTGGCTCTGTCTGAGCAGAATTGTTGGTGAAATATGGGAGCCAGATCCTGCCGAGGTGTAAACTGGCAAATCCCCATTAAAGTTAATGATTTACTGGTTTAGCCCAGCTGAGGTCTGGCGCTGGGAGGGCGAGTGTCAAGAAGAGGAACTGTTTATTCCTCGGTGAACCATTCGCTCTGGGTCCTTTCTGTTCATCCCTGCAGTTCAGATTCCCCCTGTGCTCTTTTCCAAAGGAAAAGGGGTGATCCATACATGACTCACATGTGCACACCCCACCAGCACAGCCTGTAATTAGCACTGCTCAGCAGAGCCATAAGTAACTGGATTTTCCTTTCTCTGCCAAGCCAAGCACAGAGCTTCTGCACGGGCTCATTACCGAAATATTCGAATGCAAATCGATAGAGCAAAAGGTCCTTCCTGGGGATAAAACAATGCTCAGCACCTCAGGCTTGCTCAGATGAGTTTGAAAGAGAATTCTGAGAAGCTTTGGTAAGCACAGGTTTCGTCAAAGTGTTCAACTGTCAAATATCAAACCTAAGTTTTCTGAGTATTCCCAGTGTGCACACACATCTAACAATCCAATGATTAATTAACAAAATTGAGGTGAGTATATAATCAAGAAAAATCTCCAAACTTCACGTTTTTCAGCAAAACAACTCTGCTCAGGCCATTTCCACCCAGCTCCACTCCTTTCTGCTGGAAGTTGTAGAAGGAACCCTTCCCTCTCCAGGATCACATTGTCTGCAGTGGGGGAGTTTGTGCTCCCAGCTCCATCCATCTCTGCAGGGCTGGGTTTGGACAGGAGAAGGAAATCCAGCTCTGCCCACGACCACAAGGGCTCCTTTTGTGGGGCAGGGTGGGTTATGCACCTGTGGTCACTGTGCTGAAAAGAGAAAGGGCAGCAACACACACGGAGCTCTGTGGGGAAAAAAGGCCAATTTATTGTATTTAAAGTGTGTTAGTGCAGCCAGGACAGGACAGGAGCTCATTGGACAATTGGGAAAAACATCCTTGGGACAGCACCTCAGGATGTGTCCCACGGGAAAGACACCAGGGGTTAATGTTGGTGATGAATTCCACTCTGTTTGTCACCGTGTTCTCACCCTGGGAGACTCCTCCCTAACTGAAGCTGCAGTCAGCTTGTCAGCCTGGGAATGGAGCTGAGAGTCAGGAGAAATCCAGGCCTGGGAAGAATTCCCAAGCTGTGATTGCCCAGCTCTGTGAATGTGTGTGTCCCCATGCATCCCCCAGGTGAATGGGATGGATGCTCTGCTCTCCCTGCAGACAACAGGACACTGTCTGAGCTCTGACCCCCGATATCCAAACCTGCCCTGGGAGGGTGTGACTGCAGCCCAGAGCAGGAACGGAGCTGTTGAAAGGCAAAGAGCAACAGAGCTGAGAGCTGCTGGCTCAGCCCTGCTGCTGCTGCTCCTGGAATTTATGGTGCTGCTCCACTTCTACCACGTGTGGAGCTCAGATAAAGAGCTGGAAAGGAAAGCAAAGCGTGGAAAACGCTGTGATTTTACTCGTTGACTGATCAGAAACCCCCTCTGCTTGGTGGCTGCTTGTAGCTGTTTAATATTTCTTGTTCTGCTCAGAGGAGAAATCTCAGGTTGGGAAGTTCTTGGTTTTGCCCTCCAAGGGAGAAGAAGCACCAAAAATGGCCAAAAAATGCAGGAAAATCCCTCCTTTTTTAATGTGACCAACACAGCCCGACTTGTGAGCCTTGGTGAGATGATGAAAGAGCAGGTTTGTACTGGAGCAGATAATGAGCCCAGAATTTGTCTCGCTGCCTCGTTTTGTGGCTGAGATGGGCAATTAAAATTCACACACACACAATTCATTCCCTGCCAGCCTCAGCCCCAACCACTGCTCTGAGCAGCACCGTGGCTCAGACAGAACAAATCCAGGCTCAGGCACCACCTCTTACTAATCCCACCACGGGTTTGTGCAATCAGACACTTCCAAGAAACGGGACCACGTTTTCCTGAAGTGTCTCACAGTTATCGCAGAGATTTTCCAGCCCTGGCTGGGAGATTGTTCCTGGTCACTTCCAGTTCTTGGTGAGTCAGCCCTGAACAATCACGTCAGAACAATGGGATTGGAACAGAGCTCAGTGGGACAACGTTTCAGGGGTTTTGAATTGAATCTGAGGAGGTTTCTTTATGGAGAGATCTTTGATTCCAGTGACAGAGAAGAAAAGATTTTGCTCTTACCTTAATCAGTCCTAATGACCCAAGAATGTCTGATGGCCTGAGCCAATGTCGTTACTTAGAACTTTTCTCCAAAAAGTCTCATTTTAGGTCATCCTTGGATCCAATAAAACATACTCAAAACCCCCCCATTTTTTTTTTTTTTTGTCTCGATGCTTAAAAATTAAATGAGCTTGAAAATGTTAGGAAAAACAGAGTCTATTTTTCCCCTGGATAGTGGAGTCCCTCCTGTTTCAGTTTGGTGCATTTATTGCCTTGGTGCTCAGGAGCAGAACAGATTGAGCTGTAAAACAACCTCTGCACAAACTGGGAAACCTCCCCTCGCTTCACATCCATTTCAACATTTCCAAACGTCAGAGAAGTTTCACCCACCCCAAAACAAAAGGGAGATGGGAATTATGAAAAAGATCGTTCTTTGTTTCTGGAGAGCTGCTGACTCTTTCCTACTCTGGGGATTAATTTTGTCCCGAGAAAACAAAGCCACTGTCACCAGAGCTGATCTTTCCTCCCTTTAATGGGTGACGACAACAATCCATGTCTGTGCACACCACAAACCCGACCCAGTGGCACAGCATTGAGCAGAACATTCTGGTGAAGCTAAAATTAGAAAATGATTCTTCAAACCCTGCACAAGTTCCAGGTTTTAAACCTGATTCTCCCCAGAACCGGCGCTGTTACGAGCACTCGGCCAGGATTAATAAATCAGCAATTTTTGTTCCCAGGATTTGCTTCCACCCAAAGCCACTTGCCAGGCTCCTATGGAATGTTTAACATGACATTGCTCTTATCTGGCTGCCCAGCGTGGGGCTGCTCTCTGCAATGCTGGGATCCATTTATTAAATCCCACAGAAGGTCGGGGTAGGTGGAGGGGGAGCTGCAAAGCGAGGTCAGCCCTAATAATGTCTGTATTGAGATGGATGAACTGCTCGGGGCTGCCCCACCTGCTGAAGGCTCTAACGAGGCAGCTGAGAGCTCCTGTCAGAGCAAACATGCCCTGCTCACTCCAACCTGGGCAGGGCTGAGCACAGGCAGCACCGGGAGCTGCAGGAGCTGCCCTTTGATGGTGATGAAAGAAATAAAAACAGGAGAGAACATTGAGGGGGGGAAAAAAAAAAAATCTGCCTGGTTATGGTGAAAGATGGAACAGCCCGAAGTCATTTGTGCCTGGCTTAAAGCAGATTGGTGCTGAGTGAGAGGGTTTGTTTCTGCAGGGATGGGTGCTGAGAGTGGGGCAGCCCCAGGTGCAGACAGGTCACTGTAAAGCCTTCCACACCCTCCTCCTCCTCCTCCTCCTCCTCCTTCTCCTCCTCCATGGCATCACATCCATCCCCTCCTGAGGGATGGGTACAGGGGCTTCAGGGAAGGATTCTGCTGCTCTTCCCGGCGAGAGGAGCTTGGATTCATGGAATTGTGGAATGGTTTGGGTTGGAAGGGGCCTTAAAGATCATCTCATTCCAACAGCTCTGTCGTGTTTTCAGCACAGAACACGTGGGATGTACAGAATTCCCGATGGGATATGGGAACTGCCCGTCCAGCTGTGCCAGAGAAGTTGTCTGCCCTCAGCAGGGTGGGTTTGGGGGAGGATGGTCAGGATCCATCCCTGTTATCCAGCCAGAGGAGCTGTGTCACCTCCACTGATACCAAACTTCTCCCTGGCCCTCAGGGACCTCAGGTCACAGTGACAATCTCCCGATGGTGAAATACAGGCAGAGCTTTTCTAAAAGCAGTAAATCAGTGGCAGAGGAGAACCTTGGCTACAGAGCTGTTTTGGGACTTTTTTTGGGGCTGTTTTGGGGCTGTTTTGGGGCTGTTTTGGGGCAGGGACCCCCCTACCCCTCTCCCCTTCCCTAAGGACACCGCTCCCGGCTGCCCGGAGCCTGCTTCCCTCCCTGCTTCCCTCAAATCGATGAAAATCGTTCGAAATTGAGCGAAAACTTTTTATTTTCTGCAGAAAAAAAAGGTGACGGGCCCACGCTGCCACCTGCCGGGCTCGGCTGGGAACACAACGGGATGGGAAAACGGGATGGGATAATGGGATAATGGGATGGGATGGGAAAATGGGAAAATGGGATGGGATGGGCAGTTGATGCCTCGAGAGCCACCCTGGCCATGGTAAAGCAGCCCCTGCTTGCAGCTCTGTCCCTCCTGATGAGGCCAATCACCGTGACTGGATGCAAACAGAAGGCAGAATTGATCCCAAATCTCTATTCTGGAATAAAATACTTCAGCAGGAAAGGAGCTAAAATGAACATCTGGTCCAGCTGCAGGGCCTTGAAGTGTAGCAAGGCAGGCCAGAGTTAAAGCCCAGAGCAATGACAATCAAATGTGACATTATTTGGATGTCTGTGGCTTGTCCATCCATCTGTGCCTCGTCAGTCTGAACCCAACAGAGAGAGACAGGCAAAAACTGGGGAAAAACAGGCAAAAAAAATCAGGGGAAGAGAGAGAAATGGTTCAAGCAGCCCAGCTAGGGGAGAGTCTAAGTACAGCCAGGGCTTTTGGGTGAAGTATTTTTGTCCTTCTCCAGGGTGAACAGTCCAGAACCTTCCCTCTTCTGCTCTGCTGGGGACCCCTGGGTTGTCCTTTCCCATGACCAGTGACATCCCTGCTCTGAGGGCAGTGACAGGATGACATCCTGGCTCAAAGGCACATTTGAAGATCAATAAAATTCTCTGAATTCGAACTTTCTACCAAGAAAGCCAAGATTAAAGCAGAGAAATGAATCATCTATCAGCTTCTGTCTCCTCGGAGTGCAGCCATACCTGCTGGATCTCAGGAATCCACCCCCACAATACCCAATCATCCCAAATCACAAAAAGAAAGCCAAGTCTGATGTTTTGTCTTAGTGACCAGGCAGCTTTCCACGTCAGGCTCCTGAAAAACACACAAAAAAGAGCTGAAATCCCAGAGCAAGCAGCACGAAGTCCCCCTCAGCAGCCTCCAGCAGACTTATTTTATTTATTCCACTGGAGTGGCAACAAACACAACCCCCCCCGTGCTGAAGGTGGGCAGCCCGTGGGTCAGGCTTAACAAAAGCCCGATTTTAGGCAAAGCTCTGTGAGTTTGGTGCCTTGGCTTTGCTGTTGTAAACCATCTGCTCAGCTTCACTCCCAAACACCAGCACTGGGAATCAATCAGGGCCTTGCTTTTGGTTGATCCTTGGTTGGTTTTTTTTTTTTTTTTTTGTTGTTTTTGCTCGACTTCTCAGCTTTTAAGACTCCACAGCCCCGGGCTCAGAAGTTTGTGCCAAGAACTGCATCACAGGGATAGGAACAAAACCCTGGCAAACTGGAGCTGGCCCTCGAAATCCATTAGTGCCCTCGGAAATGGGGGGGCTGGCAGCGTGGCAGAGCAGCAGGCAAAGCTTTGCTTGACATTTGTTGACGTGAGGATCTCAGCTGCACCCGTTCCGAGGAGAGAGGGGCTGCTGCGAGGGGGGAACGGGAAAAAAAAAAAAAAAAAAATTAAAAATTAAAAAAAAAAAAAAAAAAAAAAAAATAATAAATCCGAGTTGGACCCCGCGTGGGAGCAATGCTCCGAGGTGCTGACAGCTTAATGAATAACTTGACTGTTATGACAGTAGGACACCTTGCAGCTCCAAGAGCAAATATTTGAAATCGTAGGCAAGGCAGGAAATGTCGGAAGGGCCGGGGAGAGCGGCGGGCTCGGGCCCCTGGCCCACAGCTGGGCCCTGAGTGAATCCACGGCTTGACACTGAGGACAGAAATGGAGCAGGGCATTAAAATCGCCTTTTTATGGTGCCCATACGGCTCGGGGGGGGGTTTGGGAACAGTTAATTCAGGGATTTGCCTCCAGGCCTGTAAATCTCCCTCTCCTCCTCCTGCTGCTCCAAAAGATCTTCCCGGCCTAAGTGGGGAAAATTTGGGTTAAAGGATGGATCTTTATGGATTTAGCTGCACGAAAAAAAATGATTAAAATGGATGTTCTGCTTGTCTACATTGTTATTTGCATCTCCTGAAGCTTCGGTGGATTATGGAGGGTAAATCTGGGTTTTTTTGTCCAGTGTTTTGCCCAAAGTCAGTTTTAGGGGCGCACATTAAAGTGGGGAATTTGGGAATTCCAGTTTGTGCCATGTATCAGTTTTGGGGACCTGGAGGCTCCCAGATTTATGAGAGTCTCTTGTTCTCCATCATTCCCTCATCACAGGTAAAACCAGCAGCCCCCTCCTAGAGAAATGGACTTGATCCCATCAAGAGTTACTTTTATTCTTGAGAATGAAATAAAGAGTTTCTTTACATTCTTGAGAATGGTTGGGAATTCTAAACATCCATAGAGTTTGTGATTTTCCTGAGTTATTAAAAGTGATTATTAACTTTTGCAGACAGCTCAGATTTTGCACACAATTTTCTCCTTTAAAAGCAACTTCTTGATTTACAAGGAACCTGTTGGGATGTTTTCATTAAGGAATCAATCCCCTCTCCAGCATCCTGTCCTAGGAAATTCAGTTTATTTTTATTTTAGCCATTTGTAGTCTGTAGAAGGAACATGATATTTGCTCTGTTTCCAGTAAACAGCTCCTCAGGAGAGCTTTGTTAATGTTATCTAAAAAAAAAAAAAAAACCAACCCAAACCAACCGAACCACAGAGTTTGGGAGCTGGAGGCAGCTGATTATTTAAAGCAGCTGAAAGAAAAGTCTGATTGACAGGAGGAAAGTAAAATGATGGAACTCCTCTGAAAGTTATGGATTCAATGGGAAGAAACAAGAGTTGGTGATTGCAAACAAATGCTGAAGGAATTTTGTGCTGATACGACTGAAGGGAATAATTTTGAGGAATGGATTTACATTATTGAGTGGAATTCAGAAAAAAATTTAATAATAAAGAGAAATAAATTGATAATAAAGAGAAATAAATTGAGAAAAAATAGAACAAATGAATAATAAATAGAATAAGTGCATGAGGTGTGATGAAAGCAGATCTCTGCCTGCTTTAACTTTCATTTCCTGCTGGTTGCCCACATCTCCCAGTCCAAGTTTTGGGACTCAACTTTCCAGCCCCACATCCAGGATTTCCTTGGGGAAGGACTGGTCCAGGGGAGCCTGGCAAGGTAATTTTGTGCTGCAGCTGTCAGGACTGATCACTCCATGGAAAACAGGCCCCAGCAGTCAGGGTAGCCCCAGGGCAAGCAAAAAAATCAATTGGGCTACAAATCAAGAGTGCAGCATCCTCCTGGATGAGGGAAATGAGAGGAGCAATTCAAGTGCTGTGTCAACATGGGCTGTGTAAACAGCACTTTGGAAAAGGGGATTGCAGGGATTTGCTGCACAAAAGGCAGCTGGGAAGGACAGGGAGAGCACATGGATGCTGCACAAATTAATTGGGGGAAAATAGTTCTGATGCCTTCACAGGAATTCCAGCTCAGTGGTGGATCTGTTTGGGTGTCAATTGTTTAAAATAAAAACTTTCGTGTTTCATTTTTGGTTCGTTTAGTCACAGATCTGAAGCAGAACATAATATTCTAGATTCCACTTGAACTTGGTTTTATTCAAACTGTGGTTGTCTTTGCACACACATTGATTTACAGACCAAACAACCTGGAACCAGCTTTGCAGGGAAGAGCCCTCTAAGCAGGAAAATCCTTGTGACAATAAGCTGACAGATGAAACTTGGCTTTTTTTAGCCTGATTTTTTTTCCCCTTCATCCCAAATTCCCATTCCCGAGTGTGAATCCAAACCAGAAGGAAGTTGCAAGGTAAATCCTGGGAATTTCCAGCAGTGGAAAGGTGAGGAATTGTGTGGTACAAAGCAGCAGAGGAGAATTCCCAGCAGGTCCTATGGGATTTACTGGTCATAAAAAGACTGAAAATAAGGAAAATTGGGCAACATCAAAACCAGCTGCAGCTGATTCAGGTGAGTTCAGGTGTCTCCAAGCTGTGGGAGCTCCTGCCCTCACCCAGACCCTTTCCAGGGAATTCTGCTGGCAGTGACACGACCCAGAGGAGGAGGAAAGGCTGGGATGGACCATGCTGCTGCCACTTTAGAGGGAAGAGAAGAATTCCATGGAATTATGGAATTATCCCATGGGCAGGGACAACTTCCACTGTCCCAGGCTGCTCCAAGCCCCGTCCAGCCTGGCCTTGGACACTCCCAGGGATCCAGGAGCAGCCACAGCTTCTCTGGGAATTCCATCCCAGCCCCTCTCCAGTCTCACAGGGAAGAATTTTTCTCCAATATCCCATTTATCCCTGCCAGCATGAAGCCATTCCCTGTGTTCTACCCCCTCCAGGCCCTGTAAAAATCCCTCTCCAGCAATCCCACTTTAAACACAGAACTGGAGGGAAAATACCCCCAAAAAAACCCAACCCCCAAACTAATTCCAACCAAAAGCAAGGCAGGAATGATGTTCTGTGCACGAGTGGCTCTGCTCAGGCTGGGGTTGGGGTTGGGAAGGGGCAGCTCCTGCCCAAATCTCCTCCTCCAGCTCCATCTGAAGACATCATTCCCTCCCTCCCTCCCCTTCCAGGCACACATTATTGCCCTTCCCTCCCAGGTGTGGGCTGGAGCCCAGCCCGTGGCACCAGCTGCAGTGGGAGATGCCCCTGAGTTTCCAGAATCCCTGCTTGGAACACACATCAGGCCTTGGAGCACATTCCCCTTTCCCTTCCCTTCATTCCCCAGCATTTCAGCTTTTATATTTTATATATTTGTAATCCTGCAGTTCTTCAGTGTAGAACTCTGAACTCCACACCCAGTGTGAGCTGCTGCTCTCCCATTTTGGGCACACACAACAATTCCTCTCCAGGCTGGCAATCAAGGACACCTCACTGCCTCAGGCACTGAGAGATGGAAACAAAAGTGATTGGGGGGAGCAAATTTGGGCTAAATGACTTCATTACCTGGAGCTGTAATTGGGAGATTAACCCCAATGTGCAAATGGACCAAACTTATAAAAGTGTGAAAACCCCTGACCCATTGTCCATTTTGGGTGTGCTCATCCCAAAATGTACCTGAAGGCCCTTCAATAAACAGAACTGCTTTTTATTCCCTAATTTTATCTGTTTTCAGGTAGCCCTGCTCACTTCAATGCCTCTAATCCTGTTTGACACCCAGAGGGGAATAAAAGTCCCAGTGTTCCTAAATATGATGCTCCCAAGACCTTACAGACCCTGATTGTGAGGGTTCATTTTAGTCCTGGACACCAGTGTGGGCTCATCAGGTGGGGATTTAAATCATCCAAAAGTCCCCACATTCCCAACCAAAGATGGACATGAGGGATTTCTCCCATCCCAAAATGATGGGAGAAATAAATGGGTTTTAGGATTGATTTCTTCCATCCCAAAATGATGGGAGAAAGAAATGGATTTTAGGATTGGACCTATTTGAGATGGAGAACAGGCTCAAAACTGAACTTTAATCTGGAATTATAATAAATTGGTGCTCCTGGAAGAAAAGGGAAATATTGTGGCGTTGAGATAACAAAGACACTGACTGAGATCACTTTGGGAAGGACTCAAACTTTAATAGCACAGGGAAGCTTCAGAGGTGACATTTTGTTGTCAGGGTGCCTAAAAATGGGCAACCTGGGCCAGGGCCTCAGGAAAAAACAGAAAAAGTTTTTAATATGTGATGAAAAAAAAATTATTTTCAGTGGGATATTTTTTTTTTAAATTCATGGTTTTTTCTTTTTTTATTCCTTCATTGCTCCTGCCTTGGCAGGGAGACACTCAGATTTACCAGAATTCCTAAATGCTTGACATGCACTTGCAAAACCCAAACCTGGTGTGGGTTATCAGCCTCAGAGCAGCATGGAAGAAGATGTCAAGCAAATCTCAGCTGTGTCAGAGGGGACGTGTGGGGGTGTAAGCTGGGCTTTGCACCAGTGGCTTTATGAGTGGTTTGTCATCAGTCCCTGTTTTCCCCCAGAGCCAGGATTAATGGAAACACGAGTGAGGTGATTCTCGTGTTCAGGATGTGTTGGATGTTTGTTATATCTTATCAGAAATTACAGAAAGTACAACAGCAGCTCCAGCTCCTTGCTACAAGTAGGAAAAATGGCCCCAGCTGAGCCTGCTTCAAGACTTTTTAAAGCCAAACAAACCAATAGAAGTTTAATACCTATATTATTTATCTTTTTAACCCAATAATAGATTCCCACCACCCTTAGAGTGACATTTGATTGACCAGCCTGAGTCACTGCCTGAGTTCTGTGAAGAAGAAGAAGATGAACAAAGAAAAAGACACCACCCCAAATTCTCCATCTTGTCCCATACCCACCACTGTGCTGTAAAAACCTCAAATTTAAAACCCATCACCCAGTGAAAACACACCCACTTAACCCACTGCACATTGGTGATTTCTCACTCATTATTCATATTTACTAACTCATTATTCATCTTTCCAAGCCTTCTCCAAGGTTTCAGCTCCAGTGCTGTGTTTTCCAGGGGGGGAAATCTGTGCCTGGAAGCACAGAAAAAGCTCCAACACCTCCAGATTCCTGAGATCCAGCAGGGGAAGGAGCCACGAGGTGACTCCAAGCCCTGGGAAAGGCTCCAGCAGGCCGGAGCTTATCGCTGCCAGTGTCCCTCTCTCAAGATGCCCACACAGGCTCGCCGTGGGGCAGGCAGAGGGGGGCACAGCCCTTTTTTTTGTCTGGCCAGGTATCAGTTTGGGGCTTGTCTTATCTGCCACCCGCGCCAGGTCCCGGCGGGGCGCTGATAGCGGATCCATGAATCGCCCTTTTCAGCCCCACGCACCGCGGGCAGCCAGCCTTTATCTGCAGCCTCAAGGAAGGAAAAGCAGCCACCAGCTAAAAGCCTTTCTTTCCCCCCACTCCTCTCTCTCTCTCTCTCTCTCTCCCCAGCCCGTTCTCTGATGTTCTGGAAGGCACTTTGGGAGATTAATATTGCGGCGGGGCCCTCCTCCTCCTCCTCCTCCTTCCCCTGTCCCCCGAAATCCCCGTTGCGACCGAGCGCGCTGATAAACTTCAAAATAAAAACAGATGTGGCAGGAAGAATGATTTATGGACTCCCCCCCACGTGCTTCTGTTTCTATGTAGAGCCAAGGTTTGGGGCTTTTTTTTTTTTTTTTTTTTGGTTTATTGTCCACTTAGAATTATTCAAGCGATTCCTGCCTTTAAATATGAGCAGGAAGAGAGGTGGGAACGGCAGGCAGAGCTATGAGCATGGGGAGAGTGGAGCACTGCAGGGGTGGGAAGTGCCAGAAATCCAAAGTGGTGGCTGCACATCCCAGATGTGAGAAAAGAGGAAAGGAAGGAAGAGAAATGGGAAAAATCAGGAAGTTGTTGGAAAGTCAATTAAATTTAAAAATTGCAAAAAATAAGCTCTGCCTCGGTCAATAAACAGCAAGTGAATGGAACTGGGACACGTGGGAGTGAGGGGAAAAAATGCAGTGAAAAAGAAATAAATTGGAGATGTGAAGATAAGAGATGAGATCCATTCCAGGATCTTCCAGCTCTTCCCAGGCACAGGTGAAGACAAAAAAATTGTTTTTGGAGGAGCTTGGAGCTCAGACTCCAATGTGGTTTGGGAGCATAAATTCATCTTTATGAACAATCTTGGCATAGCTGAAATTTGGAAAGCTTCACTTCAGATGCCTTAAATTGGAGTTGATCACACTAATTACTGATACCTGATCATTAAAATCTGCATTGAATAATTAAGTCTGCAAAGAGGACACGGGAATTGTCTTAGAGTTGTGTGGGATTGTGCAAGGCCTTGAGGTAACAGAGAAATCAATAAAATATAAAAATTTTTAGAAATCAGATAAAAAAAAAAAAGATATTAAGCATCCCCAAAGACACACACAGGTATCCCTATGGGTGCCCAGGTAAATAATGAATAAATTATGTGTATAAAAAGAGATTTTGGTGGAGAAGAGCAGCTTGAACTTGGAGCAGTGCTTGTCCCGAGCTGTGCTTGTGGTGCTGGAGCAGCCCCCGTTGCATTTCTGCCTTTCTAGCATTTCATGCCTGTTTTCACTCAAGTGTTTATTTCTATAAACAGACCTAACCTTAGAAAACAATATAATGACATCCTTCCTGGGGGAGCAGGGGGCAGGAGTTTCCTCCAATTCCTCCGGAGCGTTTCCGCCGGGTTTTGATTTTCAATAATCCGAGGGGTAAACGGCCGCTTTTGAACTCTGCCCTCTGCCCTTTTTATTTGGCAACCTGGGCAAAGATCAAGCCCAGAGTCAAAAGTGTCAGCAAAAATGGCTGGGATTTGGGAGTGCTTCCCTTTAGGAAAGGCCTGGTGATTATGTTTACAGAATTCATTACAAACTCGGAGCCCAGATTAAAAGCAAATGTCTAAGTGTCCAGTGGGGAATTGTAGGATTGGGGATGCAGCTTCCGAGGGATTTGTGGGATCTGCAGGAGCTTGGGAGCACCCCCAGGAAAAAGGGGTGCTGAAGGTGAGGGGTGGGTGTGAATTGAATGCACTGGATGTAAAAGTGAGGAAAAAAAGAGACAAAAAAATTGGATTTTGCCACTTGAAAACCAAGACGAAGAATTCAGGATGGAGCAGCTCAAAGTGGAGACAAAGTTCTGGAAATATCTGATCATGGAGGAATCCCTGGTGAAGGGAAACCAATCCTGGCATGAAACTGGGACAAGGCAGAGAAATTTCACCAGAACATGCTGAAAACTGCTTTCTATCCAAATCTGCACTCTCAGTCTCATTCTGAACACGTGGAAGAGCCATTTAGCAGCACAAAAGGCAAAGCAGCTCCAGAGTTCTTTATTCCCCATTCCTGCTGCTCCATCCCAACCCAGCAGATAAATTTCCCTTCCCACCTCCTGTTCCTGGTGCACAGAGACTCAAATGGATGCTCCAGGATTGCCCCATCCCTGTGGGTGGTGGAATGGCATTTTTCATTTGGAAGGAGCATCTGGGAACACCAGAAAGGCAAATCATTTAAATTAGGTCCCTTTTCTTCTGCAAGATCCTGGTGGTAATTGCTGCTGACAGGGCTCCTCTGCAGCACTGGGGGCTCAGGAAGAGCTGGAAACCATCTCAGAGCTGATTAACACGAGGTGTTATCATGGGGAGCCCCTCTCCAGGTCCAGCATCAATCCCAGGGAACTCGTGGCTCAATGGATTTTCACTGATTTGGGGTGGGATGAGGAGGAAGTGGGAGAAAAGCAAATTGTTTGGAGCTGGTTGCTGAAATGGCTGGAGGTAACTTGAGGGATTTTTTTTTTTTTGGTTATAAATATTTTGAGGCTGTCAGTTCAGCCTCATTTGTGACAGGACTTGGGGAATCAAAAGGTTTTTTTCATTTTTTACAGAGGTTTCCAGGATGTCAGTGGTGAAGGCAGGGTCATTCCCAGTGCTTGGAATCCTTTGGAACAAAACTCCTTTGGATATCCCTGACAAGCCTGACACAGGAAAAGTCCTGAAAAACCTCTTGGAATTTCCTTAATTACTGATATCAGAGAACCACAGGTTTGGGTGGGAAAGGACCTTAAATCTCATCTCATATCTCATCTCATCTCATCTCATCCCCTGCCATGGTCACCTTCCACTGTCCCAGGTTGCTCCAAACCCATCCAGCCTGGCCTGGGACACTTCCAGGGATGGGACAACCACAATGTCTAAGAGAAAAAAAAAAAAATCTAAATAAAAATAATTTTACTTTCCATGTTTAAATTCTTCTGCACAACCCCCAAGCACCCCTGACCAACGTGGAACAGAAGCATCACCTCCATCTGCATTTTTCTCCAACCTGTGCCAAAAATCTCTCCCCATTTCACCCAATTTAGCAACTTCAGCGTTGCCTTGAACATTTTTAAATTTCATTTAACCAAAAAGGGGCAATGGTGGAACCCGTGGGGGCTCTTTAATGGCTCACTCATCCATCAGGATCCTGCTCCAGGTCTTTGTGGGTTGTTTGTGCTCACACAACGTCCCTGCAGCTCTCCCCTGAGCTGCTGGGAAATGGCCAACAATTTCCAAGGATATCTTTGGATTTCACTTCAGCCTGGCTGTCAAACTCTGTGTATTTTTCCAACGTCAAGCAGGTTTTAAGATGGAGGAAGGAGATAATGGGATGATAAAAAGGCTCGAGCAATTTAAAGGTAGCTTTTAAAACATTATACACAGCACAGGAGAATTGACTTTTTTCCCAAATTTTCAGCAGAACACGTGTTCAGAGTGGGCCAGGAGCTGATTTTCCTAAAGAAAATATCTGTGAGTGTGTCCCTTCTGCACATGAACAACACCCACCCCACCATGTGGTGCTGCACTTTTGTTGGTTTTATTTTTTATTTTTTATTTTTTTTTTCTCTCTCCAAGGCGTATTTTCAACTTTCTTTTCTATCAGCTTGTAAAACATGATTTTTATTCTTCCTTTAATGGCTTGGGCTAATTACTCCCGGTGACCTTTGACCTTCAAGTGCCTTCATTTATGGTAGCACATTCCTTTCAACAGAAACATATTGGGTTTTTTTACAGGGTGCTGATGCCTGGCCTGGCAGCCCAAAGCTCCAAACCCAACAGCATCCATGGAACAGCCTCGTCTGGGAGCCAAAAGCATTGCCCAACTTTCTCCTAAACATTGGGAAAGTTCCACCTGGGCAGAAATACCCTGATTTCTTTCCATGTTAATATTGTGACACTAATTTGTTGGGGAAAGTGGCTAAATTTGGGCAATTGGGAAGGCATGGCAATGGAGAAAAGATTAAATGTGCTGGTGCAAAAATCCCTGAAGGTCCAAGGCCAGCTTGGAGCAACCTGGAATAGTGGAAAGTGTCCCTGCCATGAAAAAAAGAATTTTGAGGTCCCTTCCAGCCCAAAGAATTCCATGATTCCTGTGGTTTAATGCACCAAAATTCTGAGGAGGGCTGGCTCTGTTGGTTCAGTCACACAACACATTCTAATCTCATTTATGAGGTATCCCTACATTATTCCCACTCATTATCACACTACAGGGAAGACTTTTAATGCTCATCCCTTCCCCAAACAGAATTCTGGTGCTGAGGATTTAAAATCCCAGCAGCAGCAAAAAAAAAAAAAAAAATTAAAAAAAAAGAATCCAGATACGTCCCGAGGTTAATTCCAAACCTAGAATTTTAATTCCAAAACTAAAATTCAGCAAGAATATTCTGCTGGAAACTTCACGAAGGGGTTGAACCCAAATACATGGAAGTGAAAAAAAAAAAAACCAAAATCCTGAAGGATTGTGTACAAACAAGGAATTAGGGGTGGGCTCATGGCTGGGGAAATGGGTTGGGTTGAAAGTTGTTCTTTCTGTCTTAACCTCTCTCTGATCTCGGACAAATTGCTCAAAATTTGTAACTGGAAATTGCTGAACCTCCTGGCCTAATTCAGAGGCTCACAGGAGCCCCATATTAACATAAAATTTAAATCTGTTCAGGAAGATGCTAATGCACATGTCAGAACTCTCCAGCAGAGAGGAAAAACTGAATTGGGGGTCCTGTCCCAGCTTTTTTTATTTAAAAACCTCGTGTGAGGAGGAGCAGGGACATTAAACACATCAAATACTGCTGCAACCACAGCAAAGCCCAGCCAGGCAGTTTCTACGTGGACATGATGCAGTGCAAAACAAAAAAAAGAAAAAAAAAAAGAGAATTATTCTTTGTCAATCGCTATTTACCCTGAAACAGCAAAGCAAAAAACAACAAAACCTAAAATTCTTTTTTTTTTAAAAATTTTATTTTTTTGTGTGTGTGTGGGTTTTTTTTAATTTTTTTTTTTTAGATGCCCTCGATTAATCGCTGGGGAGAGAAGAGGAAGAGTCCCCCAGAAAACGAATGTGCTCGTAGGTGTTTTGCAGTAGTTACATCGTTTTCCTGATAAGCCTTTAAGCTTTTGGGTTATTTTTCTTGGGTCTTTTTGGGTTTTTCCTCCCTCCCTCCACCTCCCCTGTGCTAATAGAGCCTCTCAGAGCGAGCCCATTTACTCGCTCCGTTGTCAACGCATCTGGACATCTTGTCAAAACAATATAATTTTACTTTGTAACTTTCTGACACCGGTATTTATTGCACCTGTCTCTGCTCATGATTTATGACTTGTCTGGTGAGTATTACTCCACAGCCCCGAGTTTACAATACCAGATAAGTGAAGCATTTGAAGTCCCGAATGGGCTGCAGATTTAGAGATGGAGATTTGTCTCCTTTCCTCCTCCCCCCCAAAAAAAAAAAAAAAAAAAAAAAGGGAAATTAAGATGAGCGTTTTCACCCTTTTTTTTTCTGGGTGGTAGAAATCAAGAGCATCGAAAGTTCTTTGAAAAGAGGAAGGAAAAAAAAAAAGGGAATAATGGTGCTGTGTCTATGAGGAGTGAAATGATCTTTTCTTTGCAGAGGAGAGGGTTGTTTTAATTAATCAACATCTGATTATCTGGGCAGCATTTTTACACCCAGTGCTGTCATTATGCAAATGCATTCAGGAGTTTCCATCGGCCTGATGTTCTGAATTATTATTTCTAACACACTTTTTGGGATAAAATTCACCTCTACTTAATACTTCAACTGGGGCCCAAAATGTAAAATCTAAACTTCACCTACCTGAGCAACCCCTGGGGTTTATTCACTCACAGGTGAGTGAAGGAGAAGCTGTTGCAGATATGAGTTTAAATATTTGATAAAAGTCACAATTTTACCTTGTAAACAGAAGAAAAGAAAGAAAAGAAAACCCAAATTTGGGGCCTAAATAACTTGGCCGTATCCCTAAAATTGATGGCATTTTTGCAAGGAATTAATTAATCTATTGCTGTTAAAGCAGGATTTTAATATTTGCCAGATTTTAAAACAAATCTGGGCCTCCTCCCTAGTCCAGGTCCTTTTCCAATCTGATTCCACTGCAGAAGGAACACAAAAGCATTGGCACAGTTTGGTTGTTTCCATGGAAGTCATGGAAGAAACCTTCCCATGCCCATCCAAGCCAAAGCAAAAGTGGGAATGTCAGGGAAAATTGTTCTGTAAACGTTTTCATTTGTCCAAATTTCCTTGGATTCCAAAGGGGCTGGACAGGGTTTGTTCCTCCAAAGCCCTTGGGGGTTTGTATCAGTGAGATTCCCTCTGATAGGAACTGGGGGGAAATCAGGGAATTTTAAGCTTTGAAAGGAAAATTCTTTGGGATTTCTATCAGTGGGATTCCCTGCACTGATCCTTTGACAGGAATTAGGTGGAAATAATGGATTTTTAAGCTTTGAAAGGAAAATTCCTTGGGATTTTTGTCATTGGGATTCCCAGCACTGATTCCCTGATAGGATTTGGGTGGAAATCAGGGAATTTTAAGCTCTGAAAGGAAAATTCTTTGGGATTTCTATCAGTGGGATTCCCTTCACTGATCCTTTGATAGGAATTTGGTGGAAATCAGGGAATGTGAGATCTGGAGGGAAAACTCCTTGGGATTTCTGTCATTGGGATTCCCTGCACTGATCCTTTGACAGGAATTGGGTGGAAATCAGGGAATTTTAAGCTCTGGAAGGAAAATTCTTTGGGATTTCTATCAGTGGGATTCCCTGCACTGATCCTCTGATAAGATTTGGGTGAAAATCAGGGGCTTTAATCTCTGGGCAGCTCTAGAATTAAAACCCAGGATTGATTTTTTTTTTTTTTTCCCCGAGCATTTTTCATTGTTCGAGTTAAAAACGAAACAGAAAATCTCTATTTTATTTTATTTTATTTTATTTTATTTTATTTTATTTTATTTTATTTTATTTTATTTTTTGCAGGATTCATGGCGAACCCTATTCCCTAACTCCTGCCTGCCGGAATATCACGGGGAAAAAAAAAAAAAAATTAAAAAAAAATAGAGAAAACTTTTGCTATCCGAGGCTGGTACTTCCCAAAAACAAAGCCCCCCGGATCCGTGGCAGCCTCTCCTGCCCCAAAGCTCGCACATTCCCGAATCCTTTGATGGATTGCCAAGGAAAACAGCGGGCAAGCATCGACGGCGCTGCTGCCACGGCGAGGGAGCCCGCGGGGCAGGGCCAGCAGAGAATTCCATCCCCAGGACTTTGACAAAAGCCTCGAGTCACTGATTGGGTGCTCCTGGGCTTTAGCAGGAGCTCCAAAAATGGGGAATATTCTCCCGAGCTGGTTGAGAAATTCTGAATTTTGATTCCTGCAAGGGAAGAAGGCACAGCTTTGCTTTTATTTCTGGTGCAAGGGTGACATTTTTAATTCTTCCTTGCCTTTTATAATGGGAATTAGCAAGGCTGGAATTAATGGCTAATTTGGAGATATCTCCATTATCATTATTATATTATTATTATTCAGATTCCTGAATGTAGGATCAGGGGATCTGTTTGGCTTCTCCCCTCACCAAAATCGATGCTTTAAAACGCAGCCAAAATCCCTCACATGTTCTGACATTTGCCCTCTCAAGGACAGAATATCTGTACATAAAGCTGATTAAAGTTATATTTGTTCCATGTTAAATTATGTATTTCTATCACCTGAGAACCTTTTTTTTTCTGCTTGAAAGGGATGAAATAACAGGAGATTTTGACAGAGAAAATAGAAAAGGGAGAGATTTCCAAAATCTCCTGATTCCAGCTGTCACACACAGAACTGTGCATTCATTTCTATTTGAATTTTCAGCAATTTGACTCAATCTTCAAGGTATTTTCCAACTAAATGGTTCTGTGATTTCTGAGCCAACCTATTCCAAAACACTTTCAGATTTATTTTTCACACACAATCAGCATTTTGTGGGACAGTTTATTGTGTTGGAGCTGATGTGAAGCTGTCCTTGCAAGTCAGGAGTGGCTGCTTCAGGTTTAAAAGCTGAACTTTGGGGTTTTGTGGCTGAATTTTCCTTTCAAGTGATGTGCACGGGACTACTGCATTTGGAAAGAAAAACTAACATTTGATTATCTTACAAAGCCCCGAAGGCAGAATGAAAATGATGTTAAAATAAGAAACTTCCAGAATTGTTTACAGATTTCCATCCAACTAGAAATCCATTTTCAGTCACTTACAGCAATTAAATTACACATCCTGATAAACAAGCAGGAATTAAGTGAAATTGTAGACAAAGTTTAAATGAAACTCAGATCTCTTCAAGCCTGGCTTGGGAGACTTGGTGAAACACCACCCACTAATGGTTCTTTATGTTCTGAAAAGTGAAAAGTTCTCTTCTAGAAGTCACAAAGAAATTAGGTTTCTGTTTAATTATGGCAAAGATGAGACAAATATACTGAATTTTTGTTGATTGTTGTTTGACCAAGCCCAGGTGGGTGATGGGAGACACCATCCCTGACCTTCAGGAATAAACTCATTCCCAACAGGTCAAGTAACAACCAACAGTTGGAAGGGACAGAAAACTTCAACCTTCAGTCCTTCAGAGAGTTTGAGCTGTTCCATGGACAAGTTATTCCAATATTCTGCACCCTTGATCCTTCCTTGAAACAAACTCCAGTGGTGTTGATAAAACTCCTGGCAGATCAGCTTTGCTCCAGCTCACCCTCTGGTATCACTGGGATGGGGAAAGAATTCCAGTCCAGAATTCTCAGGGAATTCCAGATTGATGGAATTTTACTGGAATCATCCTTAGCAGGGCTGGACTTGATCCAGGTACAAGGCCTGGTGGGGCTTTCACTGGAATTAAAGCAGAGCACACATCTGGAGCTGGCAGCTGCTCATGGACACATCTGGCTGATCTGAAACACCTCTCCAGGCTGGCCAGTTAAACCCAGCTGGTTTAAAACTCCTCTCCAGGCTGGCCAGTTAAACCTAGCTGGTTTAAAACTCCTCTCCATGCTGGCCAGTTAAACCCAGTTTATCTGAAACTCCTCTCCATGCTGGCCAGTTAAACCCAGCTGGTTTAAAACTCCTCTCCAGGCTGGCCAGTTAAACCCAGATTATCTGAAACTCCTCTCCAGGCTGGCCAGTTAAACCCAGCTGGTTTAAAACTCCTCTCCAGGCTGGCCAGTTAAACACAGATTATCTGAAACACCTCTCCATGCTGGCCAGTTAAACCCAGTTTATCTGAAACTCCTCTCCAGGCTGGCCAGTTAAACCCAGTTTATCTGAAACTCCTCTCCATGCTGGCCAGTTAAACCCAGCTGGTTTAAAACTCCTCTCCAGGCTGGCCAGTTAAACTCAGCTGGTCTGGGGGCTCAGGATGGGATGTGGGAGGGAGAACATCAGGCAGGTCTGAGACATTTTGGCTCTGGTCTCTTGGTGAGCTGGCTCTCAGTGCACTCTGGTTCCATTCACACCCTGCTCCAGGTAGGATAAATTATGCAAGCCCACAGCCCTTCCATTTCTCCTGGAGATAATGAGCACGAGTCAATTCTTTCCATAAGATCAGGGGAAAATCACATTGCTGCTCGTGCTTTACCAACTCAACCCTGGGGTTGCCAAGCCTGTGACATCATCACTGGCAACATCCAAGGCTCCAGATTAGCAGTAGCCCAATGACATCACCCTGCCCGTGTCTATCTAACAGATGGTTTCTGTATATTGTGTAATTTTAGATCATTATTCATGCTTTGGGTTCGGTATAATTCAGGAAGTGCAAAAATTGCCAAGAAAAATTGACCTGGAGCCAGTTCAAAGCGACTCAATAATTTTATTGATTAGACTCCTTAGCTTTCATTTTGCAGCAGAGCCATCATGAATCATCGATACACAACAATATCTGAATCACTTCTCCTCCACCTGAATTAAGTGCTCCAAAACAAGGTAAGCTTTGAAGGCCTTCGAGCTGTTGGAAAACAAGATAGCCCAGATGATTTGCTGGCCAAGTCCTGAAAAGGGGCCAGGAGCTATTTACTGAGGCAAGTGGTTTGTTTGAACTGGAGTTTTATTTATTTTCATATTTTACTTGTTGACTTCATCTCAGAGCTCGGCTGGGACGTGTTTGAACCAAGGGGAACTTGGGCCAGAAAGAGCCTTTGAGAGGCCTCAGCAAGCACAGCCCCAGAGTGGAGATAAAGCCTCAAATCCTGGTGGAAAAAGGGGGGGAAAAAAAAAAAATCAAAGGAAGGGGGTAAAAAAATGCTGGGGAGGTTTTTTTTTATTCCAGAGGAAAGGCAGCCATGCAGAAAACTCCGTGTGAGGAATCCAAGGAGGGAAGCTCGGCGTGGTTGGGCTTGGATAAACACATCAGAGGCTCCTGAGCACTCTGGGATACCTTTGGGATGTGCCAGGGGGGAAAAAATTCCTTTGGGATCCACCCCAAAACCAGCTCGAATCGGGGATTTGAGAAAAATCTTGAAAATTGGGCTTTTTCTTAAGAGAAAACTTCAGAAAAAGCACAATTTTCTCTCGAGTTGCTCCACCAACAACTCCCAGGGCTCTCCAAAACAGGTCCTGAGGGTTTCTGTGGGGATCCTGGAACAGCTCCCCTGTAGGGAATCCCTAAATGCCTTTAGGAATGTCCCAAACCCATATTAGCAGTGCTCAACAAAAGGATTTTGGATTCTGGCAAGAGAGATCAAGTGTGGATCACAGGAGGAACTGGGAGCAGCTCAGCCCCTTCCTGCTAATTAGAGCACAACCAGATCCTGAACAAATCTCAGAATGGAATGAGCTGAGGAAAATATCCCAGTCAAATCTCAGAATGGAATGAGCTGAAGAAAATATCCCAGTCAAATCTCAGAATGGAACGAGCTGAGGAAAATATCCCAGTCAAATCTCAGAATGGAACGAGCTGAGGAAAATATCCCAGTCAAATCTCAGAATGGAACGAGCTGAGGAAAATATCCCAGTCAAATCTCAGAATGGAATGAGCTGAGGAAAATATCCCAGTCAAATCTCAGAATGGAATGAGCTGAAGAAAAGATCCCAGTCTTGGCAGTGATTTTCTGTCGTGGATGTGCTGATCCCAATTAACGGGGTCTGGGAAGGAACATTTGGAATTTACAGGATCCAAAGGAGTTTGAACCTGGCCCTGCAGCCTCCAGACCCATCATGGGCTGTCCCATGGTTTGGCCCAGCAGAAGGAAAGCAGTTTTGGGACTTTCTCTTTTATAAAAAGAGTCAAACCAGAGATTTTCTGAGCCAGGGCTGTCCCAGTTCCTGTGGGATCTGGTTTGGTTCTCTGGCACAGCCTGCACTGAGCATCCTGGTGGCTGTGGAAATGCCAGCTGGGCCTTGGAGAAAATGGAAAACCCAAAAATTGAAATAAAAAAAAATCTGAGTTCGGTTTTTAGACCTTATTCCCCATCATACACAATGCTTGAATAATGCTCCTTTACAAGTCTTTTGGAAAGGGGAAAAAAGATACAACAAATGCCAGGTTTGGAATTCAGCTCCCTGGAATTTTCCTTTTCAGTGAACAGGATAAAGCATTGTGCTGTAAATTAGGTACCTCAACTGGCCTGTTTTCAAAAGAAAATATTCAAAATTGTTGCTGATATCAAGCTCCTCTAAAAACTGGAGGTATTTTTGCCTTAGATTTTTAGGAACACCAGGAAAACCTCTTTTCCTAACCAAAACCTCTTTTACCTGCCCAATAACTGCACTTTTCATGCCCTTGGTGCTCTCATTTCATCATTTCCTTGGTGCCCTCTTCACAAAATATTCTGGCTTCAAATTCTAAATATTCAGGGAAGACATTCTCATTTAATTAAAACCTTCATGGGGGGGAAAAAAAATCTGGCCTTGCCTTTCCAGTCAGAGAGGGCTTTTCCAGCCTGGAGGATTCTATAATTCTACCAGCTTCCTTTATTCCTTTGTTTTATGCTGGTTTTCAAACACAGAAGCCCATAATATTAAGCTCATAAGCTCAAACTTATTCTCCTGGTGATTTTGTTATCCAAATCTTTATGAAGATTAATCATAATATCCATAAATGTGTCCTGAGAAAATATCCCTGCTTATCCTGTCTCCAACAGGAGAAGTAGTGGAAAGAATCTCTAAAATTAATATTTTTATTAAGAGTTAATCTTGGTTACTGGGAAAAAAAGAAATTTTTAGTCTTCTGGTTATTTTGTTTATCTGGTTATTTATTTTCTATTATTTTTGCCAACTGTTCCCCAATAAAAAAATGTCTTTCCTCCTTCCTGATTTCATCAGCCAAACAAGAAATCTGCAGTGATCACGCTGTAATTCTGTTTTCTTTCAAAGCTCCTGCACTAAAAGAACTTTCCCTCAAGCACTTCCAGGCTGGATCACATCCCTGTCTGAACATCCCACTGCAGGAAGGGGGGAAAAGCCTGCTGACATTTTCCTTATCAGTTCTGAGAGGATTTTTGCAGGATTTAACCCAGTGCACGGAGGAGACAGCCTGGATTTGGGGGAGGATGGCCACAGATAAGGAGCTTCCCTTGGCTCTCTTTGCCAAACCCCAGAACGTGCTGAGGATTATTTGCTTTATTTAATGTTCTCTCCTCGTTTCCCTGCTCTTAAAGGAGAAAATCGTGCTTGGAAAAAAAAAAAAAAAAACCCAAACAAAAAAAAAACCCACGAAGGTGTTACAGATGCTTTGTGCATCCCTAAATTTGCTGTTCCAAAGGAACCTGGGGAAGTTTGGGCAGCTGCAAGAGGGAAGATGCTGTTGCCCAGTTCTGCAGCAGGGAGCACAGATGGATTGGCTGGAGCCAGGAGGGAGCATTTTGTTTCCCAAATCCCTGGGTGTAAATTGGTTTTTCCTGCCAGCCCACGATTGATTGAATCATCACAGGTCAGCCGTGGCTGTGGAGAAATATTTCCTTGGAAGACATCAGGCTTTGGAAAAAGCACAATAAATCCCAGCAATTTGGGCTCAAACCAGGCAGGACCTCCCCAGGCCCAGCTGGGGTGAGGGGAGGGTTTGGGGCACCCAAACTGACCCCAAAACTCGGAGACAAAAGCAAAGTGCATCCAATCCCTTTTCAAATGTGTGAGGCGTTTGGAATCCTGGTTTATTTTTCCCCTGCAATCTCCTCATCCCCACAAAACTGCTCCTCAATGCCTGAAACATTCCAGATCCACCTTTTCAGGAGGGTCAAGGTGGAGACCACCAACTTTGTACCTGGATTAATGCAGGAAAATAAAGATGGTCCCAACCCTTGGCAGTGACCTGCACCATCATCCTCATGCCTGATTAAAGGATTTGGGTGGAGACTGTCAACATCCAGAATATTTCCTGCAGCATTCCCACTAAAAATCCTACTGATTTCACCAAAAAAAAAAATTACCATCACCAGGGAAATGCAGAATCTATTAATTATGACTGAGGGAAATATTCTTGTGGAGGGAGTTGTCACTCATAGCTGGGCAGGAAGAAGGTTTGGAAGATGATTGTCCCTTTAATTCCTCTAATTAACCCCAATATTCACTATCAAGCCTGCTTATAGAGTAAAAAATAAGATGAAATGTTGTTTTTCTAGAGCTATTTATTTTGCTGGTTAATGGATTAAAATAGTTGCCAGCTGTGCAAAGTTCTCATTATGTTCATTACTCATAATGCTCCTCACAATGAGATGATTAATTCCACACACTTGCAAGCCCTTCAGTGAATGCTGTTGATTAAGCAATTATGTTAATCCACTCGTGTTTGTTTTCTCACTGCTCTGGTGATGGTTGAGCCCAATTTCTTCTCTGAATTATTCCATGTAGGCTCTCAGAGCTTTGCTATAATTTGGAAAGGCCAAATCCACCCTCCACAAACGATGTGGAGGTGAAAATTGCAGATTATTTGTCTCTGGTTCAGTTTGGGTTGCTAAGAAAAATGCAGAACTTTTTGAATCCTTGTGATTTTGGTCAATTCCTGGACAGGAGTAACATCAATTTTCTGTCTGCTTTAACCCTGAGGAATTCAGGCCTGGTAGAATCACATCTTTCCATTGATATTGTGTTTTCTTTTATTGCTATTCAGTAGATGATTGGATCTTTTCTGTGATTGGTAACAAAATGAGTTTTGGAAGTGTTGAATAGATGGATATTCAAATTTTGTGCCTCAGAATGCAAAAATACCTGATGTTTTCAGGACAAATGACAGCAGCTCAACATGAAAAATGGACAATTATTCCCCTGATTTTAGATTTAATCACCAGTTTGATATAAAACAGCAGCTGATTAGACAATGGAAGGACATTCTCCTGCTTTTAGGTGAAATATTTTCATCAGTAGCAAAGCCAGGGAAATCCTGTGGTGGGAGAAGCATGAAGTGAATTTTAAGAATCTTTGCTTGATGGGGCAGTTCCTCTCTGATTATATTTGTGCTTTACCTACAGAATAAATTTCCAAGGGGCCAGAAACCTCCTGGCCAACCTGCTCAGCTCCATGGGTGTCTGAGGAAGCAGCAGCATCCTTTGGAATCCTCATTTATGGAATGGGAAAGGAAAGGAAAGGAAAGGAAAGGAAAGGAAAGGAAAGGAAAGGAAAGGAAAGGAAAGGAAAGGAAAGGAAAGGAAAGGAAAGGAAAGGAAAGGAAAGGAAAGGAAAGGAAAGGAAAGGAAAGGAAAGGAAAGGAAAGGGAAAGGAAAGGAAAGGAAAAGGAAAGGAGAAAGGATCCCAGCCCTTGCCAAAACTCAGGAATAAAACACAAGGAAAACACCAACAGCCCCAGCAGAGTGGCCAAAACCCGAAATGCAAAATATTAACAAAGCCAAACCTGCACAGCAATTGCTGTCCCGAGAGATCTCTGGTGAATTTTGAGTCCCTTATGAATCAAAAATATGATAAAGCAGCTTATAAATACAAAGAAATGATGTTTAGTGAATCCTCCCAAAGGATTCCTACTTTGAAAATTTCTCACAGAATCCCAGAATATTCTGAGAGGATCCAAGTCCAAATCCTTGCCCTGGCCAGATTTTTACCCTTCAATTTCTGTGTTTAAAGAAAAACAAAAAACCACCCCGATATTCTCTGAGCAGGGGCCATCACTGACCACAGCTTTTTCTTTTGGGGGGGTCCATGTGGGGAGCAGCAGCTCATAAAAGACCCCAAAGGAAGCTGTGCTCTCTGCAGCCCGGGTCGATATTTTATGTATCGGTCACCGCGCCGCGCTGACGGCTCGCCTGCAATGTGGCCTCTGTCTTTTTTATGATGTACATTCCTGCTGAGTGTTGGGCAGATTGATCCCATTCTGGGCTCCACATTGGAAAACAGATGTGTGGAGGGGGAAGGAAAAAAAAAAAAAATAAATCTGCAGGGAAAAAAAAGCGCAAAAAAAAAAAAAATAATCCAGAGATGCCGAGAAAGAGACTTGGAGAGGGACCTGTTTGGGATTGTCAGAAAAGGGTGAAACAGCACAAAAAACATCATCAAAATTCCTCACAAAAGGAGAGCAGCACGAGCCCAAATCCAGGAGTGAAAAATCAGGGACAGGAATAAATTTTTAAGGAGGCAGAAAGTTCTCAAGGCCTCGTTGCCATCAAGTCAAGAGCAGCTGTTCCAGCTAAATTGAGATTATTTCTCTTGCTAAGAGGTTACAGAGTGGATTTTAATCTTCTTGATGTCAAACTAGCCAACCAAGCATCACCTTCTAGGTTTAAATTTATCTATAAACACATCTAAATAATTTTATATTCATCTATCAAGAAAATACTGACACTGACTGGGTGGTTTCATTAAAAAGGAGAAGCTTTTCCATATGATTGCATCCAGAAGAAGAAATTTCTTTTTTTTTTCTGTAAATATTCCTGTTGGAAATTGAAAAAAAATTAATTCCAATAAAGACATTTGGCAGCCATAGGAGAATCTGTAACTTTGCTCTTTCTAATTTCTCCTGAAAATGGAATTTTCTGGTCTTTTCCAGTGGCATCCCAACATAAAGGTAAAGAAAGATCAGGATCATTTCTGTGACACCCAATACTTTGATTTCCTTCATCTTTCCCCCTCTCTCCATGGGATGAGGATCCTGGATTTGGGATTACCTTGGGTTTTTTACAACTGCTTCAAGGAACTGGAGGCACTGAGGACTTTACAAGGCAATTAAATACAGGGTGGGATTTGCCCTTAAATATTCACCCACACGTTTGATAAATTCCCATATTTGAGTTCAATCCCGGATTTTAAACCCAGAATTCTTCCAATTCACTCAGGTCTTAAACTCAACATTTAAATTCCCACATCCTCTTTTTGTGGGAAGGCCGAGCTGAATCTCTCGGAAGGGACCAAAAGAGCTCAGAATTCCCTTTTTTTTTTTTTTTTTCCTCTCCCCCAAAAAAATCCCTGCTGATATTTTGGAGGCAGCTGTTCCTGCGAGCCCAAGCTGCCACCAAGTTCAAGGAGGAGGAGATTGCTGTAATGTAACTGAAGAAATCCTGGAAATCCCAGCGGGCACCCCGAGGTGTTGAAGGGGGGTCAGGGAGCACGGGAGACATGAAAAGACTTTTTTTTTTTTTTTTTTTTTTAATTTTTTTTTTTATTTTTTGCAGCTGGTTCCTTTCTCCTATCGACTGTACAAAGGCAGAGGGGAGGGAGCAGGGGCTGGATTTTTGAAAGGGCCACGCTTTCCACCCGTGTTGCAGGAAACCAGGGAGACAAAAGGCACCCAGCAGCAGCCACATGGCCAGGGGGCTTTGGAAAACAGCCCCTTCCTCTGCTGCTTCCTCAGCAGCCCAGCATCCATCTCCCCCCTTTGTTTATCCAAGGAAACTATTAAAGATGTGAATTAAAAAAACAAAAAACAAACAAAAAAAAACCACCAACAAAACAAAATGCTGACTTTTTTTTTTTATTTTTTTTAATTTGTTTTGTTTTGTTTTGTTTTGTTTTGTTTTGTTTTGTTTTGTTTTGTTTTGTTTTGTTTTGTTTTTAACCCTTTTTTTTTTTTTTTTTTTGGTTAAATCTCCCACTGCAAGGGAAATGATTTTCATCCCCCCCCTCCTTCCGCTCAGTGCCAGGAGCAGGGATTGCTTTACATCCCAGTAGAAGGGAATACTTAAGGAAACCTCTGGCAGTATTATGGATGGAAGTGCAAGGGGATGGTTTTATCAGGAGGCTTCAAGGCTATTATTATCCAAATAAACACTTGCTTTGCCAGACATGATCTACAGCTGCTGCCCCGAGACCCCCTGGTTCCAGCTGAATTTCAATCTCCCTGCCTCCATCTCCTTTTGGCCTTTCCCACTTTTTTTTTGCAGCCCTCAATAGCCCACTGTGCTGCATTACTTCACTTTTTCCATCTTAATAGGCTTCACCAGGCTCCTGACTTCCTGCCCAGCGCCCTGCTCCCCACTTCAGCTGCCTTTAGGAAGCTTTAACACCTTTGGGGCTTAGATTTTTGATTTTTTTTTTTTTAATTTTTTCTTTTTTTCTTCCATTTCCAGGGACAGGATGCTCTCCCAGATTTCACTATCGGGATGCAGGATGTCACTGGTGCCCCGGGCAGGGATCCCATGGGATGCACATCTCATCTCCCTGGGCAGGGAATCTGAGGGAAGCAAGAAGGAAATCAGACAAAATTTTTTTTTTTTTTTGGAAAGTTGTTAAATCTTTATCGGTTTTTTGCTTTCCTACACCCACATCACTCTCCAGGCTCACAAACAGCCTCACAAGAGACAAAGTACAGGAAATATTCCAGCAGCATCACTCCAGGATCCATTAAAAAACATGGACTGACAGAGTGTCACCAAACAACCAAGTCTCAGCATTTTTAGGGGTAGAACTGCAGGACAACAGCAATTCTAGGTAGATTTAGGTGATTTTAAATCCAAATATTCAGAATTTTTTTATTTCTAAGATTTAATCTCAAGAGTAACCAAGCTTGAACTGCAAACCTTGTATCCTCAGGCCAGGATTTCTGGTTATTTTTTTTACCTCAACAGGAGGACTCAGATTTTTGCCCAAAGTAGAAACTCTGAGTGAAAGTTGGTTTTTCTGGCAAATACCAACAGTGAGGTGCTCCTGGTGATGATAATTAACTCCTAAATTTTTGATTTCCAAGAACATAAGGGAAATGTTTTCATTCCTGTTGTTTCTCAATCTCTCTGCAATAATCATTATCTATCTATACAAATATATCTATATATATTATATATATTATATATATATAAAATTTAATTTAATAAAGATATATTTTATAGATAGAGATCTAACTATATAAAATATATCAATATATATGTTTATCCATGGTATAGTTAAAGCAGGGGACAGTTTTCCTCTTTTAAACCCAATTTTGATGGATATTCTCATTATTACATCTTTTGCTGTGTTATCATGACTCTCTTTTATCATCTTGGCTCTTCTCAGCTGATTTTGGCATCTTGAAAACCTCGGGTTTGACCCAAAAACCTCGAGTTTGACCCCAAAACCCTCAGGTTTGACCCAAAACCTGCAGTGAGCTCCATCAGATAAGGAGATTCCGTGTACCTGTGTGGTCTGGTGGCAGAGGAACAGGATGGAAATGGCAAATCAGATGGAATTACACGATCCTTATCTTCTTCCCCTACAGAGGGCACGAGCTGCTGACTTAGAATTTGCTTGAAGTGCAAGGAAATGGGGAAAAAAAGGAGATTTTTCAGCCAGTTTTCAGGAGCTGGAGGAGATATTAGCAAGGGGCCCTAACCTGGTTATTAGCTGTGCACAACTATTGTTTATTTTTGCCCAGGAACTAAAGGAGAAACCGTCTCTGCTTATTTTTCTTTACTTAACTAAAGAAATTGCATAGCTTTTGGAAAGGGTTAAATAATTTCCTCCTTGCCTGCACTCCTCAGGCTCTCCTTGGTGCAGGAGGTTCCCCACTAACCACAGCTCTGTTTTCCAAAAGGAAATTAAAGTGAAATACATCAGCCAGGCTGGGACTTCACACTTTGGAGATTTGTAAAGAACATCAGGTGCTGAAAGTGATGGTCACCTTAACTGGCCACAGCTCGAGGTTTTACTGGGCTTAATGGGACAAGATCTCCCTCCTGATGATTTCATTTAGGTCGTGCTGAAATTTCTATTAAAGAGGGGGGAGTTAATATTTCATTAAAATGTCTCTGGTGGCAGTTGCTGCTAATCTACAGGAACGGCATCCCCTTTCCCATGGGGTGGATCCCAGGTGGGATGGGGAGAAAAGTGTCAGGAATTCCGTGTTCTCCTCAGTGCTGAGTCCTTTGTGTCTTTAAAGGGTGAAATTTTTTCTCGCTGGTTCCTTGTTTTTTTTTTTTGTACAATTATTATTTTCAGGATTACAGCTCACAGATCGTGGAAGAGCTGGGAACTCCATGTCTTAAATGTTGTAAATACTGCAAAAGAAAATGTACCTTGGCCAGAGCAGGGAATGAAAATATGGTCATTTCTACAGAGGATTTGTACTCCTTCTGGAATGCAGGAGGAGAAGGGGCAGGGAAAGGTGGATCAGTGAATCCCAGGGTGGTTCAGGCTGGAAAAAAAATCTCTGAGATGATCAAGTGCAGCCACCAACCCATCACCACTGAGCCCGTCCCCAGGTGCCACCTTCACCCATTTTTTGGACACATCCAGGGATGGTGACTCCACAGTGCCCAGAGCAGCCTTTTCCAGGCTTGACCTCCCTTTCCATGAAGGAATTTCCACTCCAAACCTTTCCTGGCACACCTTGAGGCTGTTTGCTCTCATCCTGCCACTGCTGAAGGTCTGGAACCCGAGTCACCACTGCCCCTGGGTCCAGACCTTCAGCAGTGGTACCAATGAGAGCAAACAGCCTCAAGGTGTTCCAGGAGAGGTTTAGATTGGAAATTCCTTCATGGAAAGGGAGGTCAAGCCTGGAAAAAGCTGCTCTGGGCACTGTGGAGTCACCATCCCTGGATGTGTCCAAAAAATGGGTGAAGGTGGCACCTGGGGACGGGCTCAGTGGTGATGGGTTGGTGGCTGCACTTGATCATCTCAGAGATTTTTTTTCCAGCCTGAACCACCCTGGGATTCACTGATCCACCTTTCCCTGCCCCTTCTCCTCCTGCATTCCAGAAGGAAACAGCTCCAGTGTGTGACATCCCATGGCACAACCTCAGGCACAGGGAGCCCCTGGAATTCCCTGCTCGCCAAACCCAGGGAGTGCTGACATTGCCCAGCACCAGAGCCTGGCTGCCCGGGGTTTATCTTTGAAATCAGGGCACTCTCCTGGCTAAAAGGAGAACCCTCATTATGGGCTTAGCAAATTAAAGTGTTTGTGTGTCCAGAAGGAAAGAGCCCAAAGCCCCAGAGCCTGCTGAGTGCTCAGGTTCCAGGGGGCTCTGGCACAGGCAGCCAACCTGCAGCAATCCATGGATCAGAGCATAATTTAGGTTGGAAAAGACTTTTAGAGGTCACTGAGTGCAACCATAAACCAAACACTGCCCAGTCCCACCAAACCATGGCCCTGTTGTCACAGGAGCCTGAGCCAGGCTGGCAAACCGAGGCTCCCGACTCCCAGGAACATTATTTCTTAAAAATAATGATCTGTCTTTTATTTCTTAAAAATAATGATCTTTTATTTCTTAAAAACCCTGGGTTTTATTTCTCAAAAACCTTGTCTTTTATTTCTTAAAAACCCTGGTTTTTATTTCTCAAAAACCCTTTCATGTCTTTAAAAACTCTCTTTCTTATTTCTTAAAAACCCTCTTTTTTATTTCTTAAAAATCTTGTCTTTTATTTCTTAAAAACCCTCTTTTTTACTGCTTAAAAGTCCTGTCCCATTCATGGAAAAAAAAAAAACTGGCGAGGGGGATGAACTGAAAGACGTGTAAATCTGTTTTTAAATGCTCCCAGAATGCAGTCAGCATTCAGGTGGGAGCAGGATGGGTTGAGCAGGATGAGATGAGGCTTGGGATGCTCCTCCCACGCCACCCTTGAGGAAATAAAACTGTTTTTAAAATAAAAGTTTGAATGTGAGACACTCGAGGGATTTCCAGCCCCCCGAGGCTGTGTTTTTTGGGGAAGGATATTTCCCCGTGTTGGAGTTGTCAGCTTTCATTTCTGCCCCTGCCCTTGACACGCAGGGTTGGCTCAGGAATTTATTTGACTGACACATGTCCAAGGCAAAGGAACCCCCTGGATCTCCCCAGCTGTGAGATTGTGAGTTCCTTGCAGTGCTGCACGGCAAAAATTCCATCATAAAATGAAATATTTCATCCCTTCAAACTTGTTCCTGCTGCTGGTCAGTCTAACTTTTGAGTCTAAACTTGTTTTCATTGCAGTATCAAATATAAATCAATTCTCTCCCTTTTTTTTTTCTTTTCCCACAGAAATATCTGCTTTTTTATTATTAGAAATGGCAATAATAGTAATAGTAGTAATAATAATAATAGTAATAATAATAATAATAATAATAATAATAATAATAATAATTCATGGAGCCAGCAGGGCCCTGGGACAGCTTCCCCCGTGTCCAGGTGGCTGAACCCCAGAGGTGACACCAACCCCAGAGGTGACACCAGTCCCTGCCAGGCTGGGAACCCCCATGGGTCAGGGATCACCAAAATCAAAAGTCATCAGTCAACAGAGACCAGTGAAATGTGGCTGAAACTGCCCCAATCCATCACTGAAAATTGAATTTTCCAACACTGCACACCTGAAAATAGGAACAAACCTCACAACTGTGGCTTTTCTGCTTTTTCTTGGAGAATTTCTTTTCTTTCTTTCTTTCTTTCTTTCTTTCTTTCTTTTCTTTCTTTCTTTCTTTCTTTCTTTCTTTCTTTCTTTCTTTCTTTCTTTCTTTCTTTCTTTCTTTCTTTCTTTCTTTCTTTCTTTCTTTCTTTCTTTCTTTCTTTCTTTCTTTCTTTCTTTCTTTCTTTCTTTCTTTCTTTCTTTCTTTCTTTCTTTCTTTCTTTCTTTCTTTCTTTCTTTCCTTCTTTCTTTCTTCTTCCTTCCTTCCTTCCTTCCTTCCTTCCTTCCTTCTTCTTTTTTTCTCTTTTTTCTTTCTTCCTTTTTTCCCTCTTTTTTTATTTCCCTCTTTTTTACCTTCTTTTTTTCCTTACATTTTCCCCTTCTTTCTTTCCTTTTTCCCCCCTTCTTTTCTTTCTTCCTTTCCTTCTCTTTTTTTTCTCCTCCTTTTTTCTTTCCTTTCCCCCCCTTTTTTTTCCCCCTTTTTTTTTCCCCCTTTTTTTTTCCTTCTCTTTTTCAAAAGCAAGCAGGATAAAATACCGCCCTGTACCGAAGGCCTGGCTGCTATATTTAACTCAGACAAACACGTAACAAATCACTATTCTGCAGAAAGAAGGCACACCTCAGAGCCTGGATTTTTTTTTTTTTTCTTTTTTTCCTTTTTTTTTTTTTTTTTTTTTTTTCTCTTCAGACCTGGACGTAGAGACCACAACCCTCTAAATAATCCTCCAGAAATAAACCAATGAAATGTTCCCTCTGACAACAGACACAGCATTATACCTGCAGCTGGTAAATGTTTCCACAGCCCAAACCACCTTTCCTTCTCGTTTCCAGTAAAAATTTGCTCCCAGGGGGATGGAGGCAGCAGTTGGATTTTAATTACTTTTCTGCAATAACGTGCAATGGAGAGTTGCAAATTTTTATTTTTTTTTTTTTTTCAATGCTGCTGATGGATTCTCTTTTTTTTTTTTTTTCCTCTTTTTGGAAGGTTAGGACAGAGGATGGTTGGCAGCAGATGCTCTGAGGAGAACCATCCCTGGTGTCTCTCAATTCTTCATTTTTTTGCCATTCCCTGCAATCCAGAGACACAGAATATTGGGAATTCAGTGAAGATTCCAGGGAACATTGCAGCACTGCTGGCTCCTGGGGAAGCTCAGTGGTTACAGCCCCTTCCTTCCCTAGAACTCCAGCTCCAGGAGCCAGGAAATTTGGGAATATTTCCCCCTGGATCCCTGGCAGTGTCCTGGGACAGTGGGAGGTGTCCCTGCCACGGCAGGGATGGGATGGGATGGGATGGGATGGGATGGGATAATGGGATGGGATGGCATGGAATGGGATGGGATGGGATGGGATGGGATAATGGGATGGGATGGGATGGGATAATGGGATGGAATTTAAGGTCCTTTCCCACCCAAACCATTCCATGACTGTGTGATCCCATGATTTGGAATCTGATCTCTTTAAAGCCAAACCATTCCATGATTCCATGGAATTCCATGGATTCCACGTGGGGAGAGCTGCCCAGCCCTGGGGTGGTTTTGGGCTGTAGCTGGTGGGCTCTGCAGAGAGAAATTCAGCTTTGGAGGGAAAAGAATAATTTTGTATCCTTGAACTCACCTGGATTTCATGGATAAAAATGAATCTCCGTGGATTTCATGGAGAAAAATGCAGGAGACCCAACCAACGTTGGCTTTTCCTGGCAGGAGATGCTGCCCCAGCCCTGGTGCTGCTGCCTGGAGCTGGCAGCAGAAATCCAGATTTCCTGGGGGAAATAAATCCCATCAGTGTTGTACTGCCCTGGTGTTCAAAGGGGGTTTTGGGAACTCGAAATTTGGGGGGGATTTCCTTTGATCCCTCCTTGAACAGATCTGGTTTCCTGCAGCTCCAAGTGGTCCCTGGAACCCCTGGCTGTGATTCCAGAGCTCCTTGGAAACTCCACCTCAACTGCAGCATCTCTGAAGGACATCCAGCACAGAGATTTCTTTTTCCTCAACGAGATTGATTTGGCTTTCCCAAGGATTCCTTGGATTTGTGCTGGAATTGCCCCTTTTCCCTGGCTGCCTGCACAGAGGGCTCTGTCCTTCATTCCAGAGCATTTTCCTGAAGGATTTGGGGTTTGTATCATTTCAAATCCCCCCCCTTCACTCCTGGCATATTGAGGTTTTTTTTAGATAGAATTCCTGCTATCAGCCTTTACATCCTCGTTTTCTCCCTGCAATGGGATTAAACACATTAAAAAAAACCCAAAAAAACCCTGCTGGCTTTGGGCAGGAGGATATTTATTTAAGCAAGCTGAGTTCCATATTTTGGTTGAATAATTACAACCTTTTTCTCTTGCATCCATTTACTGAACCCTATTATTTTCTGCCACTGAAGCCCAAAAAAGTATTTACACAGCTCAGTGCTCCTCAGGCTAAACACGGATGGGATGCTCAATCATGGGAATCAGTGCAAAAATCCGTGATTTTTCCTTTTCTCAATGATTTTTGAATCAAGACTAAATAGAGCTGGAAGGGAAGCAGAGAAGATGTTTCTTGTCTTTAATGTGCAGAAAGTTTTGGGTTTTTTTTTTTCCTTGATCCAGGGGAAGGGAGCAGTAGTAGGAACATACTTTGGTTTGCAGTTTATTTTTCTCTGCTTTCCCTTCCCTCATTCAAACAAACCCAACTTTTTCTCTGGGATGGGATTTCTCTGGAATCTCCCTGCTGCTCCTGGTGGGTTGGATGTGGGAGGTTCCCAGGAACATCAGGAGGTGCTGGAGTGACACCAAGTCCTGGGCCACTCATTGCTTCATCAGCCTTCTAAAACAGCTGAAAAGCGAAAATTGAATTTATTCCTGTTCACCTCTGAAGCTGCTGTATCACAAAAATGGGGGGGGAAATCACACAATTGAATTTAAAAATGTGGGATATTATTTTGGGATGAGGATGTGAACCCAGAGAAATCCTGCCTTAATCCAGACCCCAAAGCTGAGCTGTCACCAGTTCTCTCTTGCACTTGCTGGTCGTTTTCCATAGGTTCTGTCTGGCTCCATTTGGGAAATTTGGGAAATCCCTGCTTTGGATTTCACCTGATGAATTATAAACACTTCTGTTCCCACCCCTCTGCCAATCAGGATGGTGTTTAAAGGAGATTATTTCAGCTTTTGATTACCCTGATTACACCCTTCTGATTGTGCTGATGTCAAGAATTCTGTGCTGCTGTTAAAACTTTAAAACCCTCCACAACTGTAGAAGCACCTTCCAGAAATAAAACTTTTCTTTTTTTATTTCCTTTTTAACTTTTCCTGGGTCTTTCCTGAATCTCTTAACCAGGGACTAGAGGTGCCCTCACAGGGTGCTGTGCTCCCCTGGAATTATCCCAAATAAACACAATTATCCCATATAAACATAATTATCCCATATAAACACAATTATCTGACACTGAGTCACATGAAATCACTGATAATCTATTTCTTTATCTGATTTTTTTTTTTAATTTTTCCTTTATTTTAGATCATTTATCAATGCAAATTTTAGGTGACAGCACTGACAAAACCTCCAGAGGAGGCTGTAAAATGGATTCCAAGTCCAAAGCCAGAGCACGAAACATCAATTAAACATTTCAACATAATCATTAATAATTATCAGTAATTATACATTAACAATCCGATCTTAATAATTAAATATTCATAATTAAATAATCATAATTACTTTTGCCCACTGCCTCTCATTAACAGCCAGATGTTTTCCACCCAGCTCCTGCCCAGTCCATAAAGGATTTGTCAGGAGCTCCCTGGAGATGTGGCCAAGGAATTTTTTTTTTTTTTCCCCTCTGATTCTTCTTCCCTGTTTTTGCACCTGACTGAGCAGCCTGGGCTATGGAATGGGATGGGTTTTAGGGTCCCTTCCAGCCCAAACCATCCTGGGTGTCCAATCCATGGCTCCAAAGTGTAAAACACAAGAATTCAGGGAATCAGAGGGGTGGGGGAACCTCTCCCAGCACCACTGGGGGCTGTTATTTCTGTCATTTCCTTTTTTCATTGATCCTTTGCTTCCCAAAGCCAGAAGGATCAGGAACATTCATTATTTATTCATTTCACAAAACTTGAATTCTTTCAGGGTTCATAATTAGGTTTCCCTCTTCCATAATCAGAATTTCATGGAATTGTGGATTGCTTTGGGTGGGAAGGCACTTTAGGGACATCTCATCTCATTCCACCACCCCAGCCTGGCCTGGGACATTTCCAGGGGTGGAGCAGCCACAATTCCCTGGGAATTCCAGCCCAGCCCCTCCCAGGACAGGATTTCTCCCCAAACCCCATTCCCTGTGTCCCACACTCCCATTTCCATCTGTGCACACACTCCCACACATCCACAAACACAGAAATAAATATTGGGTTTGCCCAGCTCTTAAAAATGTTCTGCATCTGCTGCAAGAAGCCACATTTCCCACCAGCTGGAGAGAAAACATTTTAATATCAGATCAAATATTTGGCCTGTCCAATGCAAGATGTAATTACATTCACTCCAAGGCTCTTACACCCGGCAAAGAAACCAGAATTAGGGGGGGAAAAAAAAATAATTTTTCAAAGGTGTTTTCATGTCTATCCTTAGAGGGGGGGAAAAAAAGTGTAAGGGGCGGGGGGGAGGAATTTTCCCTAAATAGAATGATCTGGTTCTTTTTACAAAATAGACCCAAAATTTCGGATGCCACAGCTCAAATCCTGTAATTACAAAGCGGAGCTGACCAAGTTTTTCAGCTCCTTTGCACACCTTGGCTTGGTGGAGCAGCTTTTTCACTCGGGATTGAAAAACTTTTTTAGAGAAAACACCCAAAAATAGAAGAGTGAAGATTCTGGCTGCTCTGATGATCCCTGGCAGACCCCACCTCGTTGTTGGGTTTGGTCACAAATAAATCTTTTTAACCACGTAGGGGATGAACCTGGCTCAGGACAGGGAGGGAAAAATCCTGGAATTCTCAGGATGGATGCACAGGATGGGAGGGAGGAGCTGCTGCAGTGCCCAAAATTGCATGCAGGGACCCCAGTCCTGCAGAAAATTGGGAAAAAAAATTACCATTATTGCGTTTTTTGGGGGAGCCCAGCCTCCAAAACTGCTTAAACTCAAGTTTAGTCTGAGGAGCTGTGAGGAGCTGATAAAATTTCCAGCTTGCCCAAAAATGAAGGTCAGGTTTAATCACCTGCCTGGGCTGAAGCTGAGACAGGTGAGATGAAAACAGAAAATAGAGATCCAGCAGAAAGAAAGAGCAGAAAAAGCAAGAATTTGCCTTTCTGGGTGATTTATTCCCTCCACATCTCCTTCCCCCAGACCTTTTTACCATTTTTTAATTTTTTTTATTTTTTTTTTTGGGCCAAATTTTGCCACCTTAAAAGCTCCAACTTTATCCTTTGTGTAACTTTGTTCAAAGCCCAGGAGATTTGGGTCAGGATTCAATTTGTCCCTGAAGATTCAGATAAATTTCAAACGAGACTTGGAGATGTGTAACTCAATCTTTTGAAAAAATGAATCCTCTATTTTTTTATTTTTTTTTCTTTTTAACTGATTTTCTTTCAGCTTAAATAAATGATTGGACTTCCAGAATTACACTGGTTTTTTTTTTTTTTTTTTTGGAATTTCTGATCTGCCCTGATGGAAACTCCAAGATTCCAATAAAAATTGGGAATTGTCAGTGATTTTTAACTTTTTGTTTGTTTTACACATAAACCCAGTTAAAACCAGTCCTAAAATTGGGCTCAACTCCCTCTTCACACTCAATTCAAATGTTGTTTTCTGACTTTGTACAAAATTCAGAAATTTAGGGGCATTTTCAGTTGGGTGTGCCACTGATGGACAATTAACAGCTCCACTGCTGGAATGTCTTAATTATCTAATTACCAAAGGATTTAATTGCCCAGTCCTGTCACAGCAGTGTGGATCTGGACTCCAAAACCTCTGAGATCTCCTTGGGATGTGCCCTTTGCTCTGGGCAGGGCAATTTCTGCCACAAAAATTAAAATTCAGCCTTGGAGCAACATCCTGGATCTGGGGGTGCTTTTTTGGGATTGGGTTTTTGGGTTTGGTTTGGGGTTTTTTTTTTCCAATTTTGTTTTGTTTTATGCTTTTGGTTTGGTCTGTTGGGTTTTTTTTCCCTCTTGGTTTTCTTTTTTGTTTCTGTTTTTTGGGGGTTTTTTTTGGTTTTTTGGGGTTTTTTTTGTTTGTTTGGTTGGTTTTTTGTTTGTGTTTGGTTTTTTGTTTGTTTGGGGGTTTTTTGTTATTTTGTTTTGGGATTAAGGGTTTTTTATTCTATTTTTTTGTTTGTTTGGTGGTTGTTGTTGTCAGACCACGATGAGTTGGAAGATTTTGATCTTGACATCATTCACCTGCAGGCTCCTGCTGCTAAAATCAGCCCCAGACTTGGTTTATTTTGTTTTTCCCTATTTATCTTTTGGGGTTTTTTTTAGTTTTTTTTGTCCATCTGGCATCTCCAGCGCTGAAGGTGCTTCCCCCATTTGCCATTTTTTACCAAAGTCGGTCCCAATTTCCAATTTCTCCTCTTTGTTTTGGATGCTTTTGGGAATGAGCCAAATTCCCAGAAAAGCCACCCAAAGCTGTGCCCTGGTCCCCCTGAGCTGGCCCAGCCCAGGGACCTCGGGCTCAGAGTCTGCCCTGGTTTTATTTTAAACCAGAACTGCCCGAGACAGCCTTGAAAAAATCCCCAAATCCCATGGAGGCGTTTCCAAACCCTGCAGAAATAATTGCAGCTCCTTGAAAAACATTTTAAAAGTGGTTTTTAAGGGGAATCTGCGTGGCTGGAGATGGGACACTCTGTAATCAAGCAACGATCCCATGAAATTGGACCTCAGCCTAATAGATTTTGTCAACTTTTTCATTTTTTAAACCCTTCCTGTGGCTGTTTTTTTTTTTTTTTTGGCTGTCCAGAATCCCAGAACTCCCCCTGAGGGTGGTGGTTCCCTGCCTCTGCTCTTTGGTTTTCCCGTGGATTCCCATTCCTTGGCACGTGCTCTGGGATTTATTTCGTGTCCCAGGGCAATCCCAGCTCGGGAATTTTGATGGGAATCTCCTCACCTTGGCTGGGAGAGCCACAAAATTTCACATTTCACAGAGTTGGGTTTAGGCAACACCCGTGGGCTGAGATGGGGCTCAAATGAGATCAGGGAGGAAAAAAAATCCATTGAAAAAAAGTCAATTCTCTCATTTTTACCTTCATTTTGGCTTCATTTATTGGTTTTATGTCATTCTCCAGACTGAAAATCTTCTTTTAGAGGACATTTCCTTCCTTTAGGTGTGATTGCAGCACGAGGGGTCTGCACTGCCTTTAATCTCCCTGTTCTGGTTCAAAGGATAAATCAGAATTCTGCTGCTGATTTCAACAACTTCATCCACTCACTCTGAATTTGAGAGCCTGGCATTATTGTGGCACAATCAAGCTTCTGTTTGGGCAAATTTCAGAAATTCAACCCCTGAATTTTTCTGCTGGGAACTTTTTCTTTCCCAAGTTTCAAATCTTGTGATGCTTTTTTTAGTCCCCCTTTCATTTCTCAACTTTTAGAATGCTTTCAGGACATTCTGAGTGCATCCTTCATGGATTTTAGAGATTTCCAAATCTCTATTATGCCCTGCCAAAATGTTATTAGTTAAAAAAACCAAACAAACAACAACAACAACAACAAAAAAACTCTCAACAAGAAGGGACAGCAAAATATTTGGGTTTGGCAGAATTTTTGTGATGTTCCCCAATTCCAGATTAGAAATTCAGGGAGGTTTTGTGATTCTCCTTTAATTTTGCTCTGATTAAAATTTCCATTTTTCAGCTCTTTTTTTTTTTTTTTTAATGATGAGAGAAACTCATCTCTTTCTCGAGGAGAGAAAAATCTGGATTCTAACTTTGGGACATTGATAAATCCCTTAGACAGAAAGTGTTTGACCTTTAGAGATGATGAAATTAAGACAGCTCTGCCTTCAAGTGCTCTGTTCAGATTTTTCTCTCTTGATTCATTCATAGATAAATTTACTTTAAACACTTCTTAGCTTTCCTCCCTCCCCCTCAGCTTTGCAAGGCTTCACTCATTCATTTTGAGAAACATTAATTCAGAGAAGCCAGGCTCTCTTTTCACTCTGAGCTGGCCTTTTGCTCATTTTCTCACTTGTTAATTTTTGCAGTCCTGACACGAGGTACATTTTTACAGCAAAATCACTTCGTTCCCCAAAGCTCCATCTGCCTTCCCAGCATCTCCAGATTTCCCTTCTCCCCTCAAGACAAAATGTTCATTTCTTTTCTTTCCCAGCTCCTGGGCAATTTTTTGCCTTCTCCATTTTTTGGGGTTTTTTTACCCAGCCCAGTCTCCAGAAGTTCTTCACTTGTGGGGCTCTCCCTGTGACTCCCCTGTCTCCAAGTTTTCCCCATTTTCTCCAATCCTCCCAACAATTCCTGAACTTCTGTGGGACTTTTACACAAAATTTCACTTGGGGATTTTAAATTTTTCAACATATAACGAGTTTATTTCTTTAATTTTTCATATGTCTCAAGTTGAGATCTGAGTGTCCAGACCCATGAAAAAATCTCCAACTTCAGATTTCCAGGGCTGATAAACACCTGCAAAATTCTTTGTTTGCTTTTTTGTCTTTTCCTTATTTAACTTTGACTTTTCCTTCCTCATTAAGATTCCAAGTGCATTGAGCCCAAAATCACTCCAGAACATCAACTTGAGTTTGGGGTAATTTTCACCCAGCCAAATCTCTCACTTCTCCTTCACTTTGAGTCAAAGGATGGGGAAATGCTCCTTACAGGAGATCACCCAGCTAAAATAAGCATTTGGGTGGTGAACACAAACCAAATTGTTCCTTGAGGAATTGCACAGGGAATCATGAGGCACTAATGAAATGGGAACATTTTTTCCCTGGAGTGCATCTGCTCCAGTTGGGATCCATTTTTTTTTTTGGAGGAGTTTCTCTCGGTAAGGAAAGCCTCACCTGGTTCCCAGGTTACTCAGACTCCTCCCACTCCCAGTTTTTCCAGGATAATCTGTATTTTCACTGGAATTTCTTGCACAGATGGGTTCCTGCTCTGCACCCCGGCCGGGTGGAGATGAAAGGAGGGATTCCATGGGCTGGGCAATATTGGCAGAAAATGCAAATTATTTCTCTCACTGACAGAGAGGAGAGGATTTGGGGTGATCCCCCCCAAATCCAGCAGGATGCCATTCCCAAATCTTTCCTTTCCTCGAGGCCTTTGGCTCTTGCTGCCCTGGCCTGATGCTCTGACTTTTCCCACTGCTGGCATTTGTTCCCTGGGTGTAATTTGGAGCTGGAGAGCCTTGAAACCATTTAACTGGTGGAAGTAAATTGCTTGGAGCACTGTGAAAATATCCTTGAGACCGTGTGGTTTTTAAACTCCTTTTCAGTGCACTGTGCTCCTGAATTATTTCCAGCTGCTTCCAGAAGCTCCTTGTTGCCTTGCAATAGGAAATGTGCAGATGCTGCCCCAGTCAGGTGCTGACTGTGGGCTTGGAGATAAGAAAAGAGCTCCAAAAGCTCTGCTGGGAGCTGTAATTAGTGGTATTCCTTGAATTAATTATCATTTTGTGGTGGGAGGTGGGTTTATTGGGGTTTGTCTGAGGTGTGTTTCAGAAATGCTGAGTGTCAGAGCACAGATAAAGATTTTTTTTTTTTTTTCTGCTTGATCTGACAACCAGGGGAGGTTTCCAGATGACTTGGAGGCTTCTCCCAGGCAACACAGAGAGTTCTGCTGGAACTTCCCATGGAACAGGCAGCTGGACCTGGGGCTGATGCAAATTCCAGAGTTCTCAGAGCTGGGGATGCTCCATCCCTTCAGGAAGCTGCTGCCCCAAACATTAATCCTGTCCCATCCTGGCTGCTGACAAAGCTGAACGTGGAGCCACGGAAAGGAATAAAATTCCCTCTGCTGACAGAGCCCTGGGAACAGCCACAGAAACCAAACCTTGCCTTGGCTCCCACGAGCCAAACCCAGAGAGGATTTAGGCTCTGCCTCGGAGTATTTTAAGCTTTGAACAGATTTGTTTTGATGTATTTTCATGATAACCTGAAGGGAAAAAACCACGATGAGCTGAGGGTGTGAAGGGAGCAGGGTTAAATTCACTTTACTGGATGTCATCTCACCCTTTCCCCCATCCAAAACTTGTGTGTGTGAGCTTATCCCCAGAAAACTCCTGTCACTAAAGGCATAATGAGAATTCACCAGCTCTTCTTTGCTCTTGCTGTATCACCTCCAAAAATAGATCGTTTGTAACTTTTCTGAGAGTTGAACTTGTCCTAGCTGGACGACAACGAGATGCCAACCATAATAGGAAAAGGCCTGTTAATTGATTTTAAATCCTGGTGGTCTCGAGTGGTGCCAGAATTAATGACAATGCTCATAAATTTCTGCAGCCCTTTTCATCCCAGGGCTCCTCACAGAACAACTTCCAAATTATTCCAAGAGAGGAGCAGCCAAGCCTGGGGTAAAATATGGCAGGATGGTTTTCCAATTGAAACAGCAGCAGGAATACTGGGAGAAGGGATTGCTGAAGCTGGAATTTCTCCAGATTCCTCGGATTTACACACTTTTACAATATTTTGTGGACTTTTAACCACAGATAACCATCTGCAGTGCCTGTCTGCTGCTCTGCTCCGAGCTCAGTGTCAAAAATAGCCTGCCCAGGGTGATATTTTAGCAAGCAAAGCCTGCAGGGTATTAATAGATGGTGAAAGGCTCTGCTCTCCCCAAACCACTAAGGACAGGTTTGCAGTTCCAGGGGTTTTCAAGTGGTTGGAGTCCTCAGCACTTGTTTGTGCCATGGGAATTCTGCAGCAGCCCTCCAAGACAGGCTCAGCCTCTCGGGCATCTTTTCCATTTTCTTCAAAATATTAAAAAGGAGAAGATGGCAGAGTTGCCGTTTGCTTCAGGATTCCTGAGTGTTTCCTCAGGGAATCATTACCCAGGGAGTCAGAGGTGTGTGGTGTTTGTAGGGACACACAGAGAGGGCTCAGCTCCCTTTTCCTGCTCCTGTTTTCCTGCTGCTCTGGATTTGTGCCTCTGGATGTCCCCGAGAATTCCAGACTGGGATTGAGAATTCCACATTTCTGATCTCCCAAAGGCGGATTTTCCCGGAGCTGACAGGGGGAGTTTTTGCATTTCCTCCCTCCTGGGGATGGGGTTGGTTCTCAGCATTGTGGGGTCACTTCCCATCCTGGCTCTGTGTGGGTTTGGAGAGTCCTGGTGGGATTTTAATTCCTCAGGATTGATCCCCCATCCTGCTCCTGCAGATCACCCCAGTGATCCCTTCATTCCAGCCCCAGCAGCACTGGCGTCCAATCTGCTTGCACCCCACATTTTCTAAATATGATTTTCGTTAAATCTTTTTTTTTTATTATTTTCCATATTGGATGGGAAAAATTCCCAGCCCTCTCCACTGAACAACAAACACAACACTGCCCCACAACTGGGGAAAACTGTGGAATTCCACCAGGGCAGGTTTAAAACTGGTGTAAAAATGCAGAATTCCCTTGGCTCTTCTGTTCAGCCTCCCCAGCTATGGATTCCAGCCACACAATTCCCTCCACCTCTTCCAAGGAGTTACAGGTTTTAAAAAAAGATTTTTTAAAAAATAAAGATTAAATTAAAAAATAGAAGTTCCAGTGAGCACGAGGCTGTTCCAAAGGGGCTGCTCCTCGTCCTGCACTGCTGTTTGTTTGTTCAGCCCCTTATCTCCCCAACAGCCCTGCCAGGACCTCACCCCCCCAGGGCAGCTGTGACATCACCGTGGCCACTCTGCTTCCTGAGCATTTTAACCCCTGTCACAACCACTTATAAATCCACCGGGTTACCCTGAAAACTCCTGGGATGCCCCACTTTTCTCTTTAGAGGAGAAAAATTGGGTTTTCCCTGCCTTGTTGATGCTCGCTAAACAAATGATGAGCAGCCAGATGAATCTGTCAGTGCTGGCACCAAATTAAAATGTTGAATTCTGTGTGCCCCAGGATGCTAAAGGTTTGAAATCTTAAATAAAATGTTAAATTCTGTGTGCTCCAGGATGCTAAAGGTTTGAAATCTTAAATGAAAATGTTAAATTCTGTGTGCTCCAGGATACTCCAGTCTTCTCCCACATTTTGAACCTGAAGGATTGCATTGTAAATTAGGGATCCTCAGTGGGAGGGATAAAACTCAAGATTTGAGCAAATTCTCTCTGTCTTGACTGAGATTTCTTGTGAATTACAGATAAAAGTCTCTGCTGGAGCAGGAATTATTCTGTGTACAACTTTTACTGGAACAGCTCCCCTGAAAAACCAATACAACAACTCCCAGCATCCCAAAAGTAACAGATTAATGAATTATTTCTGTGAATAAATGTGCAGAGTGGCCCATGCTTGGCTCCAGGAGCTTTAACACACAGAGCTGATGTGATTCCTGGAGAGGCTGATGTGGAGCAGAGTGAAAGGAATCAAGCAGGGATTGATGAAAAGCCTTCCAAGGATTCACCTTGGGCAGTGCAGAGCCCAAGGTGGGCTCAGAGTCCCGAGTTTCACACTTGGATCACTTTGGGTCCATTCCCACCTTGGCCTTCATTGTCCAATCCCAGCTCCAGGCTCTGCAGTCCCATCCTCCCACATTCTCTCCTCCACTCGCTGCTCTTTGCACTTTTTGGGGCTGGAGCTGCAGCGTGTCCTTGGTTGTGGGGCTGGCAAAGGATTGTTCTGTGTGCCTGAGCTGGGAGGAGAGCTGGGAACACTTTGTGTGGAGTTCAGAGTGACATCCTAGAGCAGGGCACAGGCTGGGAAATAGGAAAAGATAAAATTCAAGGCATCAATCCCCTCAGCCAGCGCAGCCAGGGGGCTGCAATATTGACCAGAAGATGCAGAAATGAGGTTTATTCAGAGCATGGCTGTCTTTGGGAGCAGCCAGCGGCTCCTGCTCGTCCCCCCAGCCACCCCCCGGCCGAGCCCGCAGCTTCGCTGTCATTAACAAACCCAAAAGCGAGAGGTGGGGCCACATGTGGTGTCAATACACTTTAATTAAGTGTAATAATTCCCCTTTTCCTGAGCTGGACGTGCTAAGACAGATTTCTCTGCGGAGATTTATGCCCGGCCAAGGATTTCTGGGCTGTCCCCGTGCGCTGTGCAGAGCATCAGTGCCCTCTTTGGGAACACCGGGATTCTGCAGGAATCTGCAGGAATCTGCAGGACAGGGCTCCGAGCTCTTCCACACGTCCACTTTCCAGAGGGTTTTACAGTTTTGCTCCCCCTGGAGCAAAGATCCTTTTCAGTTTGAGCTCCTGCACATAAAAAAAAAAAAAAATACGGGAAAGGCTTCAGGGATTCTCTGAGAATTCATAACTGGGTCAATAATTAAAGTGTGGGACCATCCTGGGTGAGTTTCGAGGCTTTTTGGCAGGTTGGGACATCCTGGGGTAGAGGAAAATCATGGTCAGAGCTTTTACCTGAGCTCACTTTTCTTTGTCACCTCACCTGAGCCACCAGGCTGCCACTGCTCTGGTCAAATTTGGGTGGAGGAGCTGGACCAGTCAGATCCTGCCAGTTTTAAGGGGATATAAACCCTTCCAAAATCCCTGTGTAGATAAATAGAATTAAAAGCATGAAAGATGTGCTGAAATCGACAGGTAAGGGACAGATCTGGATATCCAGGTAGAATTTATAGCATTAAATATATGCTGAAATCACCCACCAAGGGAAAGACTTTGGATATCCAGGGAGAATTTAAAACATGAAATATGTGCTGAAATCACCAGAAAAAGGAGAGACTTTGGCTCTCCAGGTAGAATTTAAGGAATATGTCCTGAAATCATCAGGTAAAGGATGGAGTTTGGCTGTCCAGGTGGAATTTAAAACATTAAATATATGCTGAAATCACCAACTAAGGGACAGACTTTGGCTATCAAGGTAGAATTTAAAGAGGGGAATGTGCCCTGAAATCACCAGGTAGAGGACAGACTTTGGCTCTCCAGGTTTAGGCATTTCCAGGATGAGCACCTAAAGATTTATCCTTGCTTGAGACAACGACTTGAAAACTTGTGATGTGGACTTGGCAAGCTCAGGACTGAAATACAAGTCTGAGACAAAGACCTGGGGGATTTTTGTTGGGGGTTTTTTGTGTGTGTGTGTGTATTTAGGGGGTTTACAGGGCTGCAAAGTTGCTGGAAGTTTCTCGTGGGTGTTTTTGCAGTCAGAAGGTGACAGAGCTCCTCAGGAGCGCTGTTAAGCCGAGCTTTCCGGGGAAAGGGAAAGGCTGAGGGGGTTTAGAACTGATCAGGGGCCGATAGCAGCACACAAAGCTCGGGATTAAAGGCACCGGTGCTGGCTGGAGGTCACTTTTCAGCCTGCAGGATAATTCCTGCCAGCTCACCCCCAACATCTGCTTGAGCCATCGCTTCCAAAAACAAAACAATGTTCCCCCAGCGCTGGTGGTGCAAGAACACAACTCCCTGTGCTCCTCCTGATCCAGGGAAGTTCCCTGCCGGGCTGGAAACCCTGCCCGGGGTCCCTGGGTTACCCCAGCCCAGGCTGGGATCGCTTCATGCACAGAAATGCTCGGTTAGGATTCTCCAGGGCCAGGGAGTGAATCCTGCTGCGGCCAGGGAGGTGCTGAGCAGGGTCTGGGGGAGGAACAGATCCTGCCCTGGCTGACCTGGAGCAGTTTCAGAGCACAGGCAGATCCTGGTGGATGCTTGGCTGCTCAGTTTAACCCAAATCCAGCCCCCTGGACCCAGCCCTGGCATCAAGTGCTGTTCTCTGTGTGCCAAAACCAGTGATGCCTGGAGAGGCTGATGTGGAGCAGAGTGAAAGGAATAAAGCAGGGATTGATGAAAAGCCTTCCAAGGATTCACCTTGGGCAGTGCAGAGCCCAAGGTGGGCTCAGAGTCCCGAGTTTCACACTTGGATCACTTTGGGTCCATTCCCACCTTGGCCTTCATTGTCCAATCCCAGCTCCAGGCTCTGCAGTCCCATCCTCCCACATTCTCTCCTCCACTCGCTGCTCTTTGCACTTTTTGGGGCTGGAGCTGCAGCGTGTCCTTGGTTGTGGGGCTGGCAAAGGATTGTTCTGTGTGCCTGAGCTGGGAGGAGAGCTGGGAACACTTTGTGTGGAGTTCAGAGTGACATCCTAGAGCAGGGCACAGGCTGGGAAATAGGAAAAGATAAAACTTAAAGCATCAGCAGGAGCAGCACTGGAATTTCAGCCCAGTTCTAATTCCAGCATCACCAGAAGCAGAGAAATCTGATAAAGAACTGGGAAAATGCTGTCAGGTGATGAAATAAGGAGAGAAAAGACAACCCACCAGATAGGATTGATCTGACAGTGGTGCTAAAAGAGGAGAGGATTTATCCAATACCTGCAGATCTCACCAGACAAGAATTGTCAGCTCTGTGGAGGAGAGGAAGATTCTGCAGGGATAAACGTGGGGCAGTGTCAGACCCTCCTCGAGCACGGCTCCTTGGCATTGCAGCTCTCTAGGAGCTGGAGAGGACAATCCAAAGTTAAAAATCCTGGAGAAAATGGCTTTGGCAAACCAGATTTTCACAGCAAAACACAGCCCCAGACCCAGGCTGGGAAAAGAACGAAAAGGCTCTGAAAATCCTGCTGCCAGTCTGGGATAAAGTCAAACTTCTGCTGGTGGATTCCAAAGTTCAGAGCATCAATTCTCCTTTTTGCCTTGCTGTTTAGGAGAAGCCCAAGGTGTTTGTTGGCCTCCATGTCTAGCACATACCTCACCAACCAAGTATCCTTTCCTTTCAGAAGACTTTCAAATACTTGAGACTTTAAAATAGTTTTTTTTTTTCTGCGTTGCATTGATCTAAATATCACATAAGCCACAAAAAATATTAATAACTTGTAAGAAAAACAGTGAGATCAGGTTGGAGCTTGGACCTTGCCCAGTGCAGCAGACCCAGCAGATTTCTTATTTCATTTCTGACACCTCGCTGAAGCTCCATGCCAATTTAGGACAGGCATGTCTGCCTCCAAATCTTACCAGCCATGCTTGAGAGTTTGTTCTCCCATCCCAAAGATTATTTCTGAGCCTGATCCAACCTAATGCACTCAAATCCAAACATCCCAGCTCGGGTGAGATCCCAGCTTTCCTTGGTGGCTGGAAGCAGCCGTGCCCTGGGAATGGAGAAGAGGTGCTGGCAAATTGCAAATCCTGCCACAATTTAAATTCTCTCCTCGTTTGTTTCATATTTTAACCATCCTGTGGCTCTTTTCCACAATCCTGGTCTCAGTCCATGTCCTGAGTTTCTCCTGAGTGCCAGGGGAGCTGGGGGTGCTTGGCCCTGCCTGTCCCAGGGGGCTGAGCTGAGCTCTCAGCTCCATCCTATCCACAGATTTGGGCTACACTGAGCAACACTTCATTGCTTTTTTATTTGGATTATTTCTAAACAAACCAAAACTCCCATGCCAGGAGTTTGCACAGCCTTTGACATGAAAAAAAAAAAAAAGTTTTAAAAAGTCTCCACAAGCAGTCAGGGCGCTGTGATCACACCAGAACAAAAATCACGGTGATATTTCCGTGACAACCCTGTTTAAATCCGAGGATGTTCCTCCAGCCCCCTGGGTTATCACAGCTCCACGCAGCAGCTTGGCTCCATTAGAACAGCAGAGTGTTAAAATTGCCTTCCCAAAATCACCCCCAAACCTCTGCACTCCCAAGGACCGGCTCTTGAAAGAGAAAGCAATAATCAAGAGGAAGCCAGCCAGCAATGGCTCACATTTTATAATGTTTCCCTGCTGTTATTTTCACCACAGGCTATTTTATATCCCCCACCTCTTCTTTTTTTTTTTTTTTTTTTTTCCCCTTCCATCAAATTGCTCTTTCAGGTCACATCTGTTGGGGGCTCATAATGGTTTTTAGGACAACTTTGCAGAGCAGGGAAGCACTGGGATGCAGAGGGAGCTGCAGTGAGACAGGTTCATGTCAGGGGGACTTCTCTCCACCCTCAGGCATTTCCTCAGTTCCAACTCAGATGTTCCACTGACCAAGAAAAGCCTGACCTAAGATCTGGGTGTAAAAATGTGGATGGCAGAGCACAAATTTATCTGCAAAACGCCGTAAATTTGCCTTCCATAAATCCATCCACCACAAATCCACCAACCTCAACCCATTTTGTGCCCAGGCAAACGACACCACGAAGAGCAAAGCGAGAGATTTCCAGGTCACTCCTGTCCTGGGCAATGTGGGGAAGATCAAATTGTCCAAGTGCTGCAGGAAATTCTGGCAGCTGACTTTTGGGAGCTGCACTGGGAGCTCCATCAGTCATGTTCAGCCTCCTGCGGGTGCATTTTTCAATTGATATCCCTTAAATAACCTTAATTACGTGTACATTCGAGTGCCTCATCCAGCAGGGAAAATTGAGGAAGACACTTATTAAAAAGAGGCACCAGCACATGTGGTATTATTTTTACAGCCATCCCGTGTGTTGATATAAAGTATTACATTTGAGTCAAAGCTCATTTGGGTGAGCAGTTGAAGTGAAAGCCGAGCTGCTCGGCGTCGTGGCCGCCCAATTAGCGCGGTGATTAGCCCGGGCTAATATCAACAGAGCCAGGCTGGGGGCAATGTGACAGTTACATCACCACAGGCTCCTGGCCACTTCCTGAGGCTTCCTGCTCCAACCCCAGAGAGCTGCAGCCTCCAAAGCATCCCCGAGGAAAAGGCGAAATTGCGCCGCAGGAAAAGCCGAACGTCGTCGCGCCGAGGCCGAATATTTGCGCTGACTTTTTTTTTTCCCTCCCCACCATGACTTTCCAAAGTTTCTTCCCAGTTTTCCAATGTTTCCCCCCAGTTTTCCAATGTTTTTCCCGTTGCTCTCAGCTGCTCCTGCTGGAAAGGCTGAGGAGAAATTTGTTTTTGTGGAGGTTTTTTCTCGGCCCTGAATGCGAGGTGTCGCTCGAGCCACTGAATAGTGGTTTATTCTGATAAAAGCAGCCTTGAAGGTGCACTGGGATATTTATTTGTTTTATGTTTCACCCCCCCCCACCAAAAAAATAAAAAAAAAGCTGTTTAAACTCGCAGTCATTAGCAGAACATGCTTGTTGCTTCCGTGGAGGGTTTACAAATAAATAAGTTCTTTTCAGAGTCCCCGTCCCTGTTGATCATCTGCGGTCTGGGACTTCTCTCCCTTTCCCCTCTCAAGTTTTGCCAGGAAACCAAAGCTGGCTCTGTCTTTATCTACCCCTGGAAGAGAAAGTTTATTTTCTTTATTTTTTTTTTTTTATGCTTTGCTGTGAGTTGATATTAGTTCTGAATATTTTCACCCTCTCCTTCCATCTCGCTTTGAACTTTTTTTTCCGCAGCCTCCATGGCTGCCCTTCCAATGGGTTGAGAAATCCATGGGATCTCCAGAAGATTTTTGGTTTAAAAAAAGAAGGAGGGAAGAATTGTGATTCAGATGTGTTTAAACATAGCCAGAAAAGTGTGATTTTAGAAAATTTGGAGCATCTGCTTTTGGAAAAATCGGTGTTTTGAAGGGAATTCCAGCTGGATGCCTGAAAGGGGGAGCATTACCATTCCTCTTTTTATTTTCTCATAAATATTTGACTCAGTTCATGTATAAAGACTCAAATATATATATGAGAGAGTTGTATATATAACATATATACATACATACATATATATATATGAGAGAGAATTCCATGTATAGATTTATGGAAATTGAACACAAGAGGAGGTTCTAACCTCTAATAATTTGATCCAAATTATTCAGTGTTCTGGACAATTTTTTTCTGACTGTGTTTGCAAATTATTCCTGAAAGCAGGGTGGGTTTGAAGAGGAATTGCTCACTGGAATAAACCCCTGGGAAATGTGGGAATGGGTTCCTAATACACAATTCCAGAGGCATCTGAGCAGCTTTTGGTGGAACATTCAGTAGCTCCAGGAAGCCCAGTCACTCCCTGATGGATTTCTAAAACCTGGATGATGATGATGATGATGATGATGATGAAGATGATGATGATGATGATGATGGGCACATCCAAACCAAGGATGGCCCAGCCCTGACAGTGGGGGGGAAATTTGGCAATTCAATTTGGCATCAACCACAATGAACCATAAATGTCTTTTGGAATAACTCTGGCTCCAGGGCTGAGGATCTGCTCTAGATTAGCATTAATGCTGCTCTGGGTATCTGGAATTTATTCCATATTTTTTCCTTTCCAGGTCACCTACGCAGATCCATCTTGGAGTCTGTAATTATTTGCTCCAGAAAAATCTTCTTTGCACTATTACATTTTAACTAGTTTGGTTTGGTTTTTTGGTTTTTTTTTTTTTTTTTTTTTTTTTTTTGTTTTGTTTTGTTTTGTTTTTTTTTTTGGTTTTTGTTTGTTTGTTTGTTTGTTTTTTTGGTTGGGTTTTGGTTTTTTGTGTTTTTTTAATTAACCAATTTAATCCAAAATTTTGGGGATTCTTTTGCACAACACAGACCTGGATTTGATCCACTTCCTTTTGTGGTTATTCCATTTGCATTTGCGTTTGGGATGCAGAGCAAAGCCAGAAATACATCGAATTATAGACTCAGAAAATCCAGAGCTGATGAATTTTCTGCACTCGGAGAACGGCAGCGGGTACCAATGCAAACAAAATTAATTGACTTTAATAATTTGCAATTTGTACAAATAACTAATGAATTGAATTTCATAATTTGCATTTTCTACATATATTTTAGTCAGTGTTTTTATGGACCCCCATCTGCATCACTTCAGTTGAACATTTCCTCTTTCCCCCATCTACAAACACCTTCTTTAACATAGAATACATTTCATTTTAGTAGAAATTCTTCCTTTTCTCCACCCCCAAAGGCCCCCTCTGTGGGATATCCTCTGGTGAGACAGGAAGCCAAGAACTCAGCCTGGATTCATGGCATGGAATGGCCAAAAATCACTTGAAACCCACCAAATAATTTTGTTTAGAGAGTTGCTGAGTGTGTTTTATTGCCAGGCATCATTCTCCATTATCCTGGAAATGCCCAGGAGTGGATTTTCCCCCCTCCCTGCCCCAAACTGACATTGAGTGAAACCCTTCCAATGAGGGGAGTTTCTAACGAGGTTGTTGCTCTCCCTTCAAACACATCCCCCTTCATTTCCTCTAATTTTATGCAATGTAAATAAATCCTCCGTGGGGCTGGGAGGCTACTGGAAAGCCTGGAATGCTGCTCATGTGTTCTAAATAAGGCACTCCCCCCCCAAAAAAAAAAAAAAAAAAAAAAAAAGCCATGCCTCGAGGCTGAGGAAGAGAATTGTCAGTGGTGGAGGAGAAAGGTCGAGGGGTGCAAGTGGGCTTTTTCCTGGACTTGTCCGAGGGGATAAACAGCAGGGGAAGGAAGGCTCTGCTCAAATCAAACAGGGCAAAAGGAGCAAGAAAATCGATGGTTCTGCTGGGGGATGGCAGTGTGGGACATATATTGAGAAAGTAAGAAAATTACAGCCTGAGAAATATTCCAGGCTGGAGCTTCTCAGCTCTGTTCCCAGCCCATGAGCTGCTCCAGCTCAAGGCCAGGGAGAATTTCTCCCAGGGTGATCATTTGGTCACAATAAAAAGGAATTAATCCCAAGATAGAAGCCCTGTTGTGGTGTGTGCCCAGGCCCTGGCCATGGGGTGTCTTCTCTCTGAACCAATCTCCTTTTCTCTGCTCTGGGAGTTGCAGTCCTGCTATCAAACCAAGTGTGTTTGTGAATAAACTTGGCTCTTTCTTCCTGTCATGACAGACGCCCATGGAGCTGTGCATCTTATTTCTGCCTCACCTAAAGGGTTCAAACCCCTTCCCATGACTACATGTCAGGTTTGGCTAAACCCAACTGCTCCCTGGAACTGAAGGGCTTGGCTTAACAAGACAGGGGCTTTCCTCTGGTGGAACTCCTGCTTTTTCCATTTCCACCAAGCTGTGCTCTGAAGAGATTTGTTGCCCACACCAGCTTGGAAATGGTTGAAAATGGAGCTGGAAGCTTCTTCCACAGGATTAAAACTGCTCCTCTCAAAACCTCCCTGCAAACAAGATTAGGCTGTTTAAAGTGCTTTACTCACAACCACAGTAAAAATCAACTGCACTCAACACAGCAAAGATGTTTTCATTCAATCTGATGCCTTTCAAGTCCAAAATTCAGCCCGTGGAGTCTGCCTTTGTCCATATAACTGGTTCAGACACCCAGATTTGGGGGCATGAAATATGTGTCTGTTTTCCTCAGTTCTAATCTGGTCTCAAATTGAAGGGAAAATAAGAATAAATCCAGCCCTAAAAACTGGAGAGGAGTTACTCACAGGAATATTTCCCCCCATCACAAATAAGCCTTCCCCTCATGCACCCAAACTGGCAAAATTAAGCTCGAAAAGATTAAAAGCATTTAAAGATGTCAAACAAAAGGTTTAGCCCAGCAGAATGGTGTCTCTTGTCTATTCCCAAATTGTTTAATGTAAGGCACAGCCTGCCTTTAATTTTAGTTTTTTTGGCCGGCTGCAAGAATTTTAAAGAGATCCTAATGATCCCTAAATCACAGATAACTGAAGCTCGAGAGCCCCAGCTCTGCTCTCCTCATAATGTCATCCCTTGCCAGCTCTCTGTCGGGAGTGATTTTCAGTCAATTTGATCTTCAATAAATAACAGCCTGGGTAAACAGGTGAACTCACAGCAGAATAATCCTCCCAGCCCTGCCCCAACCCTCCCAGCCCCAGGGCCAGCAGGAGGGACACTTATGGGATTGGCAGCCCCTCCAACGGGGTCCACTGCACTTTTCCAAGGGCTTAAATAGCCCTCAAGTGTGATTTTATCCTCTAAAACATCCTAAAATATGACCACATCCTAAATGCATTAAAGATTGTTCCAGGGCCCCTGTGGTTAAATGGAAGAACCAATATCCTTGAGTAGCTCTGCAAATAGGAAAAGAAAACGACATCAAATGTGTGTGCTGGTGAAGAAAGGGATGGGGATATTTTAGTTGGGGTCGAGGGAAGAATGGGGGATGTTGTGCCAATATTCAGGTTAATTTCTTGCTGCGGTTTGGGGCAGAAAAAGGATAATGAGGAGTGATCAAAATGAGCCAGAAAGGATCATGCAACGCCTTAATTCCTGAGGAACGGCTCAGACAGATAAACAGGCAGACTCCAGCTTCCCTGAAGGCTGCCCTTTGTCAAATTTACACCAAGGTTTTCATCTGACGAGAACTTAAATTGTCCTGAAATTTTCCCTCGCTGCAGATTCCACCCTGAGGAACATTTGCTGTGATTTCCTTGGAGTATCCCACCGAAATAACTCATTTCTCCCTAATAGCTCTGCTAACTCCAGGTCCATCCTGCAGCACTCTGGAGTTGCAGAGAAGTTCTCGTGGAGAGAAAAGATTGATAGAGGCAGCTGATGCTTTCAGACAGGTTCAGCTGCCTTAAAACCAGATACAGAGAGAAGGTTTTATGGACTCATTCTTTTCTCTAGGTATTCCTTCAGTGTAAATACATTTCACCTCGTTTTCAACTTAATGTCATTGCATTCCACTTAATGTCATTGCGTTTGACGGGAAGAGCTGTTTCTAATTAGGGTTTTATGAAACTAATCAGCCCAGCCAGGTAAAACCCAGTCCAAAGGAACAAACTGGGCCTGTCTGTCTGGAGGACTCTCTGGACTCTCTGCTCTGTCAAACCCTATAGGATGTCAAACCCTCCAGAGCAGCTGAGTGAAACCAGATGTGCTCAGAGCTTGTCCAGCTCCCCCTCCACGTGGATGGAGCAGGTGTTTGGTGAATATCAGAGCTCAGGCTGTGAAATCTGCCCTGCTTCTGCCTTCTCAGAGCCTTCCAGACAATGATGTGGCTGAAGGGGAAAATGAGGCTGGTTCCCACTCAGCACTTGAGGGATGGAGGTCTCTCTTCACTCCCCTTCCCACCTCATATTCCTTTCAGGATTTTTCCCCCTTTTTTTTTTTTTTTTTTTTTTTTTTTTTTTTGGGCTGAGGCCCAGCAATTTGCTGAGCAAGGCATCCAAGGCAGCAGTGGGACACAATCCAGTGCAGTGGGTGGTTGCAGAGTATTGGGGAGAAATTTGAACTGGCCTCGTTAATATAAGAGTCCTAAAGCCAGCTATAAAATCTTTCTCTTTTTTTATGTTTTAAAATTCTCTCCCTAATTTTGTCAGAAATTCCGAAATTTTCTCCTAAGTTTGATTTTGCTGCTCTCACCCTGCGAGTTGAAAATTCGATTTATTGAGTTCTTTTTGATCCACCCTCTAACTGCCATTCCTGAGCTGCAGCACATCTGAAATCCCTGGAATCCTTTTTGGGCAGAGAACCAGAAGATTTGACATCCACTGGAAAAAGAAATTTGTAATTTCTTGAGTTTATCCTGGGCTGGAATTGTTCAGCAGGAGAAAATCACAAAGTTAACAAAGGTAAAATAACTGTAACAGTAATAATTCATCCCTAGATCATGAATTCAGTTTGAAACCACAGTCCTTTGAACGACTTTGTAAAAAAATTTAACAGACTTCAACTCTTTCTAGGAGTTTATTTGCAGTGCATTACTGTGTTTAATACTGAAATGCATCTGAAGGAGTGGTTAGTGGTTATTAGAGGCAAAATATGGTGCTAGATACCAAATACACGACAGAAAATTAATGTACAGCACAATTCAAACGAGAGTGGCATAAGAATAAATTGATTTCTTTATTCAGACTTGCTCTTTTAAACCTGAGGCATTGATTTTCCCACTGGTTTCATTGGAGATGAATGTAAAGGAGATAATTTTCTACTAGAAACAATCAGGGATTTTCGAAATCTCATTAAAACTTTCTTACCTCTGAGACGTGGCTTTTCCATATAGAAAACGTCTTTTGTTTTTCCTTTTATTTTACAGCGTGGCATCTTCTTTTCTGACTTAAAAAAGTGACTGTTCTGCAAACGTAAAACTTGCAGTTTTCTGCAAGAGGGAATGAGTCTGCTCTGATTTCCATCCCCTGAATGAACCCCGAATTAATTCATCCCTGCGTGCCACAGGAAAGAGGAGCAGGAGAAGGAGAAGGAGAAGGAGAAGGAGAAGGAGAAGGAGAAGGAGAAGGAGAAGGAGAAGGAGAAGGAGAAGGAGCAGGTTTGTTTCCCTGCAGTGCATCCTCCCCGTGTCCTTTCCCTTCCATCCCTGGATTCCTGTCCCCAGTTCCTGCATCCCGTGGCTGTTTTGTGGCCAGGGAATGCATTTCAACATCAAAAAAGGTAAGAACAGGTTGGAAACTCGAGCTGGATGCCAGAATTTCTCTCCTTGCACAGCTGATATTGGGGAACTCTGGAGCCTGGGGAGGCAGAGTTTAATGTTTGCCATAGAAAAGAGAAGAAACTCAAATTAAAAAGTCACTTTTTCTTGGTTTTATTCATCCCTTCCATTAGAGGAGGGGTTTGTTAGAACAGCCAGCACTGCCACAGATAAGAGAATAATCATTTATTAACAAATATTCCACCGTGGTAAAAATAACTGGGGGTTGTTTCGTTTTTTGGGTTGTTTTTTTTTTTTATTCTTCCAGTAATACCTTTGCTCCCTGTTGTTCTCCAGCCTGGCTCCTTCCAGGAAAATGTAACACAATCATCCCATGTTCCTGAATTCCTTGCCACAGCCCTGAGCCCTGAGTCAGGCTCCTGCTGAGCTCTTCAGCTGATGTTCAGCTCTGGCAGCTTTGGTTCCTGCACAACTTTAACTCAGGAGCTTGAGTTGAGACAACCCCAATGCAATTTAGGATTCAACAAAACCCCAAACCCAGAATAACCCGTGAAATATCTCTCATTTTTTTTCTCCACTTTTCTGCTGTTTCTTCTATTTTCCTCCTCAGGTTGGAACCAAATCCCTGCAGGTTCTGAGCTGTGTGGGGTGAAGGGATGGGATTTTCCATCCTCAGGAGCAGGGAATGTGGCCAGGGCACAGCAAATTCCGTGTCTGGCACAGGAGCAGCTCCTGGGGGACCCAAACGAGGCAGGTGCAGCTCAGCCCCCACCAAAAAAAATCTCCTCCTTCACCTTCCTCAGCTCAGCCTTTGGAAAATCTTGGCTTTTCACAGAGAACAAAAGCCTCTCCTACGAGCTCTCCATCCCCAAAATAAGAGATTTATGCTCATTTTCACAGCTCGGGACTCCCCATTGAGCAAATATCCACTCTGTGCATGAGAAGTGCTGAAAATCCTGCTGCAATAACCAAAGGAGAAATAATTTTCCAGTCTAAACCCAACTTTTGCTAATGAAGATGCAGGGGATGATCAGAGCTGCTCCCAAAGCTCAGGTGAAAATTTCATTTTTCTCCCTTTGGGCAGGGTTTGTGTTCGTTTCCTGCTCGTTCAAAAAATAATTCCACCACTTTGCTGGAAGTAGGGAGAAAAATGTAATTTAAAAATGTTAAAGCCTCTCCCTCCCCTCAGGCATTTGCCAACATTTGCCCCTCAAATGAAAGTTTAGGAGGATTTGGAGGAAATGAAACCTTTAGGAGAATTTGCCAAAGGTCTCCCTTCTCCTCCTAAGCCATAAATTCTGTTTGTGGAAGGGTCTCCCAGCCAAATTTGCCCAAATTTGGAGCTACTGGATCCCATTCTCTTTTTGACTAATTCCTCTGCTAGCAGCTAGAACTCCACAATTTCTGATGATCCAGCAAAAACGTTTTTTAATTTTTTTTTCCTTTTTTTTTTTTTTTATTGTTTTGTTTTGGCGTTTGTTGTTTTGTTTTGTTTTGATTTGATTTTTTTTTTAGGATCTGCCTGAAAATTCCTTCTTTGGCAATCTGGATTTCCAGATTTTTGATTTGCTGCCGTGCTGCTCATTCCTCTCCTCAATGGCTTCACATTCTCCTGATTCTCCTCCTCCCTGCTGCAATCATCTCCTCTGGCTTCCAAAAACCCTGCACTGAGGCTTCCTCCTTCCCTTCCAAAAGACTTCAACAATCTCCTTTCTTTTTGCTTTTTTTTTTTTTTTTTCCCCCCTTTATTTTTCCTCTTTTCCTTACATCATCCTCGTGGCTCACATCCTTTCCCTCCTGATTCATTCTGTAACCATGAATCTCTCTTCAAACACATCTGGGGGTGGAGGCAGAAGGGGGTAATGGCTCTAACATCTGGCAGGATTATTTTGGTATTATCATTGCAGCTTCCTTCTATTTCTCCTGCTTCCCTTTTGGCACTGTGGATGACAGGGAAATGTTTCCTTCCAGCTCTCTCCAGGGGAATAAAATGAGTTTGTTTTTTTTTTTCCAGTGGGCAAAATGGAGAATCCACGACTGAGGGTGCGTTTGAGAGGCACAAAATGTCGAGTGATGCTGTGATTTTTGGTGTCCATATCCTGGAATTCCCTGCCCATTCTCCTTCCTCCCTGAAGGAGATGCTCCAGTGCCACCAGCACCTCTTGGAGCCGCCACCAGGGAGCCAAACCCACCAGGAGCAGCTCCAAGGAATCCGAATTTCATAAAGGAGCCAATGCTGAGATGGAAAATCCCCGAACCCTGAGCTCCTGGAGTATTTGGGGTTTTGGATTCTGTCCTGTAAGACAGGAACACACCGGGTGCTCTGCGGGGACCCCTCCGTGCCAAACCCACGGGAAATTGTCTGCCTCGGGTGTCATTTGGTGTCACAGCAAATAAACTTTGCTACCCAAGGAATTCTCACTGAATAATCCAAGAATTTTTCCTGCTGGTGGGATCTGAGATATTCCTTAGCACAGCTGCCAATTCAACCCCCCCAAAAACTGGGTGTGAGCCCGGTGTCCAACGGCCCTGGGGATAATTTGGCAGCCAGAAATCACATCCAGCAGCCCAGGAGGAGAAAGGAAAAGGGGGAAATTCAGCATTTCCATCCTGGGCTTGCAGGGAATTGTCTGTGCTCTGGTGAATGGTGTTAGGGATGGTGGAGAGTTGTTTACACCCACCAGCATGGCAAAAACGTGTCTGGCAGATGGACAGGCAGGAAATCCTGCTCTGCAGCACCATGAATGCTCCTCAAGATTCACAGTTCAAGATTAATTCTCTCTTTTCCCTATTTTCATCTTACAAATCGCCAGGAAATTTATTTGGGGGTTACTGTGATACAAATATGCAAGAGAAGCACTAAATACACCTAATTTCTTCTTTTTCTGCTTTCCCATTGGTACCTTTGTTATTTATCACAGACATTGGCCATAAAACCAGGGCTTACTCCCCCTCAGGGTCCCACCTTCTCCTCCCATCACGCTTGATCCCATTGCAGGGATGAGTATTTTGAATTTATGAGGTTGGAATCATTCTGGGAAGAGCCCAGAGTGGTGTCTCCAACCCAAATTCCAGGTGAGGGAGGAAAGAGTCTGTGAATGAGAATCTTCTCCTCGTGGCCCACACTCACAGGGAAGCAAAGGAGACTGAGACCCTGAGAATTCCTGGAATCTGTGTCTACATCCCCTATTCCCACAAAAGCAGGGAATATATGCCACAAGACATAAAGCTCAGTGAATAATTCATACAGAAATTCAAGGAGTTGTCTGAGTTGCTGTTCATGAATTACCCATGAGCAGATGCTGATTCCCTCAATGTGCCATTACTAGAGAGGATCCATTGGATAAATCCTGCAAATTCTTTGATTTCCTCCTTGTTTGGAACTCAGGTTCCTGTTGGCATCTAACACTAAAAATTCAACTCTTCTGACTTTGTGCAGAAATTATGATTTTTTATTTGGAAGTTTTCAGTCTCCAGGAAGAATAATCAATAAATATGGATCCAAAATTTCCATGAAAGGATTGAATGAATGTTTTCCTGTCCTACTTCCATCCATGAGATGTTACAATGCCCTTCCTTTGCTGATCCACCCTGGTCTCCTGCCCCACTGTGGGTTCTACTCTAAATTAAACTCAGCCTGGAGCTATTATTGGAAGGGACATCCCATCCCATTCCATTCCATTCCATCCCATCCCATCCCATCCCATCCCATCCCATCCCATCCCATCCCATTCCATTCCATTCCATTCCATTCCATTCCATTCCATTCCATCCCTGCAAACCAAATGCCAAGGCAGCTTGAAACAAAATTGCCAGTCTAAATTTTGATCCCATTCAAAGTAAATAAATTAAAAAGACCATTCAAAAGGTCTTTCTACACAAACTCCTACAGAACATCCATAAAATCCACAGCTGGAGTGGAATTCCCATCTTTCAGGTGAGTTCCAGGGTTTATCCAAGAGGGGGGAGATCCTGCCAGCCTCTGTTAAAAAACAAAAAACAAACAAAAAAACCCCCAAACCAAACCAAACCAAAATACCTGCAAATAAAATTATTGCATTTCTTTATTTCAAGTTTCAAGTCAAAGTTTGTTTCATTTTGTTGTGCCTGAAACAGCTACAAGTGGTTTCTGGTGAGGTGGTTAATCAAGGGTTGTAACAATGGGATTTTTGGCCTGGTTGAGATCACAGAATTTGACCCACCAGGACTTTTTGGCCTCACTGGATAATTAATTTGCCACATGGCTCAGAAAACAACAAGCAGGGCTGCTCCTTTCCCTGCAGACCATGGTTTAGGGAATCTTTGTGAGGTTCTTTCAGGAGGGGCAGCTAAAGGTTGACAGAAGAGCAAATTTGAGTGCAAAACGATTCCAAAATGAAACCTCAAATTATCCACGGCGTTCCCTGCAGGCAAAGTCTCCTAAACAGGAGAGCAGCACAGAAAGAGGCTGATAAATTAGCCAGAGATCCATGAGGAGAAAGGCAGCCAGAGCCCTCCAAGACATATGTCTTTATTTACCCAAACATAAATCAAACCCAACAGGAACTCGTGCCACTAAATCGGATCCCGTTTGTATGTTTTTCCTGACACATAAATCTGGCTGGAGCAGAATGGCATGAAAAATAGAGGAACCAAAGTCCCAGAGGGACTCATCTTTCACAGAGTCTGGACTGATCACTTACCCTGCTGGGCTGGGCTCTGGAGCTTCAGGGAATCCCGGGATCCAGGGCTGAGGGTTGGAGGGGTTTCTGTGCTGGATGTGGATCCTGAGTGCACCCAGCCTTCGGGGATGTGATTTCCTATCTGCACTTTGCCTCTTCCAGGGCTCTGAAGGAAAAGCCAGCAGCTGCTCAGGTGTCAAACACAACGCAGGGGATCCAAGGAGAGCAAAGCCAAAGGGTGAATTCATCACCAAACGAGGCCAGGAAAACTGATGGGTCAAGTTCCATGACCTCAGCAAAAAATGAGCATGAATGTCCCCGTGCTGCAGCCTGCAGGGACCCAGCCATCCTCCAAGAGGTGGGACAGCATCCCTTGGGATGGGACAGGAGTGGATCCCTCCCCTGGGTTGCCAGTTCCATCATTTCCCACCATTCCAGCTGGTGGAATTCTCCCAGGGAGCTGTGAAATGCTGAGGTGGATCCGTTTGTTTTTTTTTGGGGGGGGGGGGAATAGGAGCTCCCCTGTGCTGCATTTCCATGAAATATTAACCACGAAAGGTTTCACAGCCAGATCCACGAGGCATTTCCAGGAGGGAAAAATTCCCTTTTTCCTTAGCCCTGTTTTGCTGTCCAAGCTGCTGAGAATGCAAATTTCACCATCCTAGAACTCGAGGAGACCTTAGGTGAATCCAGCAATGTTATCTTTTCAATTTTGGCAAACACGGGGTATTTTCATAGAGATTCCTCTTGCTTGTGCTAAAACGGAGAAAGATGGAACATGAGAGAGGGTTTTGCTCCCCTGGCTGTCAGAGTCTGCTTTGAATAAAGAAAAATAAAAAAAAAATATGGATCATGCAAAATATTATTAATGATCAAACCCAGAGTTTTCACTAAGCCAGAGCATTACTCAAGGCTGTATCCCCTGAAATCCTCCTGTGACTGATGGAGTGGTTTCTCCCAGTTTAAATGCACTCACAATATTATCCCTAATGGCCACTGGCAGCTTGGATGTTTTTGCAGTTGGTGCTGGCGAGGCATTCCCAAGAGTGGCAGATTGCTCTGCACCATGGAAA